>NW_015166047.1:0-1505 GCF_001447785.1 Gekko japonicus
ACGTATTTTTCACCAAGGCACAGGCGGATCTCGGAGAGACTCGCAGCTCCTTCATCTTGTTTTAACTGAGCGGTTTGAGTTACTGCTCTTCTCATATTTCTAGGTGCTTTTAAAAAATTTTATTGGCTTTTAAACTGTTTGGGGTGTTATTCTGAGCACTTGCCAGCTTGGACAAGCAACCGAGGAGTGGAATAAATAAACAGACATCAAAACGCATCTTTGGAGATGCCCTCCAGAGCCAGAGTCAGGTTCCGAAGGCAGATTTGGGGGAGGATAGGCAGGATTTTTTGGTCTCTTGGCCCCTGTTCCATGCTGTGAGATGTTAGACCCAGAAATTACCCTGTGAATTTTTAGAACCATTTCACGTGAAGCTGCCGTCTACTGAATCAGACCCTCTGGTCCCTCCCTCAAGGTCAGTCTTCTCTACTCAGATTGGCAGTGGCTCTCCGTGATCTCAGACGGAGGTCTTTCCCATCAGGATGCTGGACTAGACGGACCCTCCCTGGTCTGATCCAGCAGGTCTCTTCTGATGTTCTCATCAGGGGAAGGTCTCGGCCTCTGTGCCCTGTCGTTGGCCCTTCAGAGGAACTGGCTGGCCACTGTGTGAGACAGGAGGCTGGACTAGAGGGACCACTGGCCTGATCCAGCAAGGCTCTTCTTATGGTCTTATGAAGGCCTCGGCCTCTATGTCCTGTTGTTGGCCCTCCAGAGGAACTGGTTGGCCCCTGTGTGAGATGGGATGCTGGACTAGATGGACCCTTACTGGTCTGATCCAGCAGGGCTCTTCTGATGTTCCTAAGGGTTTTGGGTATCTCCAGGCAGAACAGCAGCTGGAGGCGGAATCCATTTTGAACCCTCTCTGGTCGCAGAGCGAAAGCAGCCAAGGTTAAATGGCACTCCAGCCTAAACCGTGCCCCCCCCCCCGTAACGTTTGCTCCGTGAAACCTCTCCTACCAGTGGTGGGGATTTACTGTCATAATTAATAGGTTATGATTAGGTCAATAACTTTCATCAACCCAGCCAGGAGAGAACCTATTAATGAGACTGTAAAACCAACATAAACTGCGCGATGGAGATTGGAGGGTGAATTTACAACTTCCCAGAAACCCTCATAACTAACGCGACAATTTACAGGAAGTAAAATGAACCAAGTTCCCCCATAAAACACAACCAAAATTATGCCCCCATATCCAAACAAGACAAATTAAAAATGTTTCAGTGAGTTCTTCAACCTGAAGGGCCGTGGCTTAATGGACTGTGGAGGGAAAAGATGGAGCCAGCTGTGCACGCATGTGTATGTGTGAGAGAGAAAATGATTTGCTTATTTCATTTATACCTTCACCTTTCTGCCCAGTGGGGACAGAAAGCAGCCTCAATCATTCTCCTCTTATCCATTTTATCCTCACAACAGTGATGTGAGGTTGGTCACGACAGTTCTGTGAGGTTTTGGCCACTGTGTGACACAGAGTGTTGGACTGAATGGGCCATTGACCTGATCCAACATG
>NW_015166047.1:2364-4872 GCF_001447785.1 Gekko japonicus
GCCCTGCACTACCCAAGGGAGTCCCAGAGCGGCTTACAAACTCCTTTCCCTCCCCCTCCCCACAACAGACACCCTGTGGGGTCAGTGGGGCTGAGAGAGCTCTTTCCAGAACTGTCCTTGGGAGAACAGCTCTGAAAGAACTTGTAACTGACCCAAGGTCACACCAGCAGCTGCATGTGGAGGAGTGGGGACTCAACGCCGGGGTCTCCCAGATTCGAGTCTGTGCTCCTAACCACTACACCAGCCTGCATCAGATATTTGGGGGAGGGGTATTTCCTGACCACATGAACATATGAGGCTGCCTTATACTGAATCAGACCATCAAAGTCATTCTTGTCTAGTTTGGTGTAGCCAGTTTGGTGTCATGGTTAAGAGTAGTGGACTCTAATCTGGGAGAACCGGGTTTGATTCCCCACTCCTCCACTTGCACCTGGCTGGATGACCTTGGGCAAGCCGTAGTTCTGATAAGAGCTGTTCTTGGAAAAAGAGCAGTGCCTGTCAAGAGCTCTCTCAGCCCCACCTACCTCACAGGGTGTCTGTTGTGGGGACAGGAAGGGAAAGTGTCAGCCGCTCTGAGACTCCTTTGGGGAGTGAAGGGCGAGGTATAAATCCAATCTCCTCCTCCTCCTCCTCCTCCTCTTCTTCTCCTCCTTCTTCTCCTCCTTCTTCTCCTCCTCCTCCTCCTCTCTCAGGCCTTGCTCCTGGGCCATCAAAAGCAGCAGTTTACCCATTTAACTGGTGGAGCCTTGAGTATCATTTCTGGACGGGCTTCATCCTCAGACACATGGATCGAGGGGCTTTTCTAGTCGGTTCCGGGCCTGTACTGCTTCGGTTCACACACACACCCGATTCCTGCACACTTTAGTGTTCGCTTCAGTTTTTCTGTCCCCCCCCCCGGCAGGGTTCTTTTGAGACCACTTTTACCCCAATCTTTACCTGGAAGCCATAATTGGGGTCTTGCTGTGATGCCACCAATGACAATAACTCCCTCCCTTGGAAATCCTGATTATTTTAGGCATGCATGGAAAGAAAATAAACGGAAGCCACAACTGTGCAAATGCAGGGGGGGGGGAAGACATGTGGAAGAGTTGTCCTCAGCCCCATTCCAACGCTTGGGGGTCAACTGCCAAGAAAATCCATCCATCCATCAATCAATCATCTATCTATCTGTCTGCCTACCTGTTTATCATCTATCTGTCTATCATCTATCTGTCTGTCTTCCTATCTGTCTGTTATCTATCTATACAGGGGTCATTTTCTGCAGGAGCGCACAGGAGCGGAGCTCCGGCAGTAAAGAGCCCAGGGGGCGGGCACATGCAACAAGCCCCTCCCCCTGCTCCCAGCAGCCCTCAGTCAGAGCAAGAAGCAGCCAGGTAAGTTGCAGAGCCACCCCCAGCCCCCCGGCCCAAAATGATCCAGTGGCACCTTTAAGACCAAGTTTTATTCAGGTACAAGCTCTCCCTCCTCTGCCAGGACAGATCTGCACGTTCCTCCCCCCGCCCCATAGCTAGCAATCCAAAACAGTCCAGTGGAGCCTGAGCGGTGGGTGTTGCCTTCTGACACACTTCCGGGGATGTCAGGGGGTGTGGCATATGCAAACGAGTTATGCTGATGAGTTATGCTAATGAGCGCCTGCACTTATTTTTCTACTAAATGACCCCTGTATCTATCTGTCTGTCTTGTCTGTCTTTCTGTCTGTTATCCATCCATCCATCCATCCATCCATGGCATCAGACTACTAATCGTCCATCTAGGCCTAGTACCATGTGACTGGCAGGGTCTCTCTGTGGTCCACCAAGAGTGGCCATCTAGGGTACAAAATCCCCTGGGTCCGAGATGTTCTGGGAGCCTAAGAAGCCAAGTTGTCCCATGTAAGAGAACAAAGAGGTTGTCAACAAAACGACTGTTTGCCTGGGCTGGTAGCATAAATACCCGGGCTTCAGCAGCAGCCAGAAGTCTCTCTAGGAAGCACTCTATGGTTGCCACTCACTTTTCACTCTCAGCTTGGCTTGGAATCCCCTGGAACAAGAGAGCACTTGCTAGCTTTCCGAGTTAAACAAAGGGCACAATGCGAGACCCGCCATGCTGAGGTTTCCCCCTCTCTGCTCTGTAAGAATCGGTGTGTGTCTTTTGTGTTTCTTTCAGTGGGCAGGGAAGAGGGAATCATTTCCATGTGCCTATGGTAGAGTTGCCAACCTCCAGGTGGGGCCTGGAGATCTCACAGAATTACAAAAGAGCACAGTGGACTCCACGGCATCAGAGCTCTGCTAAGCTCCCGATCCAGGCTCCAGCCCCAAATCTTCAGGAACTTCCCAACCTGCAGCTAGTGGTGCCTCCAGCAGTCATAAGAACATAAGAGAAGCCAATGCTGGATCAGGCCAATGGTCCATCCAGTCCAACACGCTGTGTCACGCAGTGGCCAAAAATACCAGGTGCCATCAGGAGGTCCATCAGTGGGGCCAGGACACCAGAAGCCCTCCCACTGTTGCCCCCCACCCCCCAAGCACC
>NW_015166047.1:4979-6925 GCF_001447785.1 Gekko japonicus
GTTCTTGTATTGTGAGAAAGGGAGAAAAGTTCCTCTTTCTCTACCTGCTCTATCCCGTGCATAATCTTATAAACCTCGATCACGTCACCGCACAGCTGTCGTTTCTCCAGCTAAAGAGCCCCCCAAGCCCTTTAACCTTTCTTCACAGGGAAAATGTTCCAGCCCTTTTATCATTCTAGTTGCCCTTTTCTGCACTTTTCCCAATGCTATATAATATCCTTTTTGAGGTGTGGTCCTTGTTAGCAGGGGTCATTTTGTAGAAAAAGAGGTGCAGGAGCTCATTAGCACAACTCATTAGCATAACTTGCTTGCATATGCCACACCCCCTGACATCACCGGAAGTGTGTCAGAAGGCAACACCCACCGTTCAGGCTCCACTGGACTGTTTTGGATTGTTTTGGGACATGCAGATCTGTCCTCGCAGAGGAGGGAGAGCTTGTACCTGAATAAAACTTGGTCTTAAAGGTGCCACTGGGCTGTTTTGGATTGCTAGCAATGGGGGGGGGGGAACGTGCAGATCTGCCTTCACAGAGGAGAGAGAGCTTGTACCTGAATGTGGGGGGGGGAGGGGGCTCTGCAACTTACCTGGTTGCTTCTTGCTCCTTGTGGCCCGACTGAGGGCTGCTGGGAGCAGGGGGCGGGGCTTGTTGCATGTGCCCACCCCCTGGGCTCTTTACTTCCGGAGCTCCGCTCCTGTGCGCTCCTGCAGGTAATGACCCCCGCTTGTTAGAGATGTCAGATCTGGACCTGATGGCCTTCCACCCGCAACACAAGGCTGCCACTACCGTGATCCAACACTTCATTCTTGTATTCATGAGCAAGACTGAAAACCATGCTGAGAATCAAACCCCGCCCCCATCTCATGGAAATGTTACCCTTCCAGCTTCTTGGGGTCTGAAATGGTGCCCAGCATTTTTGTCATGAAGTTAAGGATGGGGAAAAGTTCATCAGCTACATTTCTGTGTAAGACATAGGAGCAGGAGCAGAAAAGAAAAGTTGGCGACACCACCAACAAAGCTGGCCGAAGAGAATATCCTTTTCCTGAATCGTTCTGTATTTTCAAGGAATGGGAATTCTGCCTGCCTGTCGGAGGCTTTTAGTATCCTGTGTTTTTACTGGTCAGTTCTGGAACGTAAAAGTAAATTACTGCGAGTGAAAAGATACCATCGCATACCTTAAATGTAAATTATGACACTTATAAAAACTTTATTGCGTATGTAAAAGTAAATTATTGTCCAGAAGAGATGGATTTTGGCATATTTTTTTCATGTACCCGCCCTCTCATTACTTCCTGAACACTTTTAATCTCTCATTTCCAACATGTTGAAATTATGCGAAAGGTATCGTTTTCTCTTCTTTAAGCCTTTAAAGATAAATTAATGCCACAGTCAAAGTCTGTGGCTGCCTTTGGCTCCTCTGGGGCTGGTGAGTGCTGATCATTTCCCAAGATGTGGGTTCTGCGGTCACCTGCTGGGCCCCACCCACTGGACAGCACAAGCCCCACTGGGAGTTTTATTTCAAGGGGGCTTGTGCAGGGGCCGGTTGTGCAGGTGTTCTTTTTTAAAGGTAAGTCTCTAGCACCCGCCAGTACTTCCCTTGGCACCCACCAAGCTTTGCAGAAAGCGGGTGGGGCCATTGTAAGGAAGGGCTTGTTATGCTGTTGTTGTTGTTCCATCGCACAGTCGAGTCTGACTCTTCGCGGCCCCGTGGACCACATCATGCCAGGCCCTCCTGTCTTCCATCGTGCTCCAGTGTTTGCTCAACTTCATGTTTGTTAACATAAGAACATAAGAGAAGCCCATGTTGGATCAGGCCAATGGCCCATCCAGTCGAACACTCTGTGTCACACAGTGGCCAAAAAAACCAGGGCCCACCAGAGGTCCCCCAGTGGGGCCAGGACATTAGAAGCCCTCCCCCTGTTGACCCCCCCCCCCCAAGCACCAAGA
>NW_015166047.1:7496-8898 GCF_001447785.1 Gekko japonicus
TGGTAGTCGGGCTGCGGCAGTGGCTTGACTCTACGGAAGAGCAGGAGGTCATGGAGCCTCCCACTGCCACTGCCCCCCACCCTGCAGCCAATGCTGGGCCACCCGGCTGCTGCTGCCGCCCCAGCGCCCGCTTGCCAGCTGGGTTGGGGGGCCGGCCGGCTTGGCGGAGTCCCTGTGGCCGCCCATCACACCACAGCTCTCTCTCCTGGCTCCGCAGCTGGCTTTTCAGCACCTGCCCCCCCCAACTCCTGGCGGTCCACCTTGCCGGCTCCCTCAGACACGGGGGCACTTCTACCCTTACACGGCAGCCTGACTTCATGTCTGCACACCTCTCCTGCTTCCTCAGCCCTGAAGGCCCCCCCCCCGCGAGTATCGCGGGGCCCTTTCTTGAGCTTATCTAATTCCCTCTTGAAGCTGTCCATGCTTGTAGCCGCTGCTGCCACCTCCTGTGGCAGTAAGTTCCATGTGTTAATCACTCTTTGAGTGCAGAAGGACTTCCTTTTATCTGTTCTAACCCGACCGCTCTGCAGTTTCATGGAGTGCCCATGAGTTCTTGTATTGTGAGAAAGGGAGAAAAGGACTTCTTTCTCTACCTGCTCTATCCCATGCATAATCTTATAAACCTCGATCATGTCACCCCTCTGCCATCGTTTCTCGAAGCTAAAGAGCCCCAAGTGTTTTAACCTTTCTTCATAGGGAAAGTGTTCCAGCCATTTTATCATTCTAGTTGCCCTTTTATGCACTTTGTTGCCTTGATAACACTGTCTAAACATCTCATCCTTTGCCGTCCCCGTCTTCTTTGACCTTCAATCTTTCCCAGCATCAAGGTCTTCTCCAGTGAGTGCTCCCTTCTCCTTTGGTGGCCAAAGGACTTGAGCTTGTTATAGGCTGCCTTAATTCAAAGAAAAGGGTTTTGTTGGATACTTTTAGCAGAGTAAAGATGCTTATCGGAATAAAAGCGACACAGTACAATGCAGCATTAAGGAAAGTTTGCTAGCAAATAGGGAAGGGTTACATGGAATTAAGACAAAATAAAATCCTGTCTGGCTTTCTAGTACTACATCTGGTTAGTTTGTTTGCTTAAACTCGTGTGGTGGGAGAGAATGAAGAAAAAGAAGGTTCTCCCCCCAAAGGACCCCCCCCCGTGTATGTGACAAACAGCATGCACCCCCAACCAATTTATTGATCAGCCACCAGACAAACTAGAGATCGTTTCATTAGAAATGATACCTCCCTTTCTCTGGCGAGAAATGCGTGCTTAACATCCAGGGGTCATTTCCTGCAGGAGCTTCGGCAGTAAAGAGCCCAGGGGGCGGGCACATGCAACAAGCCCCACCCCCTGCTCCCAGCAGCCCTCAGTCAGAGCAAGAAGCAGACAGGTAAGTTGCAGAGCCCCCCCCGT
>NW_015166047.1:8931-16657 GCF_001447785.1 Gekko japonicus
TTCCCTCCTCTGTGAGGGCAGATCTGCACGTTCCCCCCCCCCAATAGCTAGCAATCCAAAACAGTCAAGTGGAGCCTAAGCGGTGGGTGTTGCCTTCTTACACACTTCCGGTGACGTCAGGGGGTGTGGCGTATGCAAATAAGTTGTGCTAATGAGTTGTGCTAATGAGCTCCTGCACCTCCTTTTCTACGAAATGACCCCTGCTAAGCTAACTACCTAAGAATAGCATGCATAAATTCACAGCTGAACTCTTTCATGACTGAAGTCTTGACATTTGCAAAAACCCAACGGGTTTTCCACTAGAGGATCCGGAGAACTGGTATGCACCTGGGCCCATATAATCCTTAGTCCATATAACCCAACTTGACATTCAGGCTCTTCTTCTTCCCAGCGGGTGTGAGGAGGGAGGTATTCCATTTGCCTCCGGCTCCTGTAGAAACCATTTGGTGTTTGGTTCCACCACTTTGGTTAGGAGCGTGGACTCTAATCTGGGAGCGGTTTACAATCTCCTTTCCCTTCCCCTCCCCACAACAGACATCCAGTGAGGTAGGTGGGGCTGAGAGAGCTCTTGAGAGAAACTGCCCTTATTTATTTATTTATTTATTTATTTATTTATTTATTTATTTTTCGTATTTATACCCCGTCCTCCACAGTGGGCTCAGAGTGGCTTACAGAGGCAAGGAAACCTTGCCATAATAAAAACATGGTATACATACTAGCTTAAAACAATACAGTACAACATTAAAACATCCTAAAAGCTAAAACAGTGGTGCTCAATACATAACTCCAAAGACGGCGGATCAAAGGTCCAGAGTTCCCGGTGATGTTTCCCATGGCTAGGGCTTCTTTGCAATATTCAGATGTTACAGATGTTTCCTTCTTTGCAGGAACTGCATAAGGTCCCACAGGGCCCGGATCTCCCCTGGGAGCTCATTCCACCAGGTAGGAGCCGCCACCGAAAAAGCCCTGGCCCTAGTTTCAGCAAGTTTAATGTCCTTGGGGCCCGGAATAGCTAGTAGATTTTGGGGCCCCGACCGTAGTGCTCTTGGGGGAACATATGGGGAAAGGCGGTCCTTCAGGTAGGCTGGACCCTGGCCCTTGAGAGAACAGCTCTGAGAAAACTTGTGACTGACCCAAGGTCACACCAGCAGCTCCATGTGGAGAAGTGGGGAAATCAAACCCCGTTCTCCCAGGTTAGAGTCCGCGCTCCCAGCCACGACACTGTCATAGAGTCCTCCCTCCAAAGCTGCCGTTTCCTCTGCAGTCTGGAGATCAGTTGAAATCCCAGATCTCCAGGCCCCACCTGGTGGTTGGTAACCCTGCCGTCTCCCCCCAGCCCCTGCTTCCCCGCCCCTCCCCACCCTCCTTGTGCTTATCTGACGAAATCATCACATTTATGGCCAAATTGAAATGAAATGCAATTTAGTTGCCTTTCTGCTTTCAGTCCATCACCTCCCCGGCCAGTCCCGGAGGATCGGCTAACCTAATCGCCCGATGGCGGTAACTTCATTAGCGTTGCCGGTCACCCCCCCCCTGCGCGTTTCTGCTGCGTGCGGCAAACGCAAACCGCGCCTGACGCCCCTCGGTGGGAATTACTGGAAGGAAGGACTTTTCAGAGTTTTTCTGTCTCTTTGGTGGCGAGAGATCTGCATTCCTCAGCATTCCATTCTCTTTCCCAGCGCCCCGGCCCTGTTATTACCTTTCTGGCAAACGTTCATTTATTTACTATCATTTCTTTTCTCCGCCGAGGGAATAAAAACCGTATTTCTTCCTGACCTAGAGGAGGGAGAACGAAGGTGGGAAGGAAGAGAGGGGGTCCCGGGAACCAGAAGGGCCTTGAAAGCAAGGGCACTGCGGAGAGGCAGGCCAGGGGCCCGCTTGCTGGGGTTGCCAACTCCAGGCGAGGAAATTTCTGGAGATTTGGAGCGGGGCCTGGGGAGGGGAGGGATATCAGTGGGATACAGCGCCATAGGACCCACCCTTCAAAGCAGCCGCTTTCTCCAGGAGAACTGACCTCAACAGTCTGGGTAACGGTTGTAATTCTGGGAGGGGGTGTCTCCAGGCCCCACCTGGAGGGTGGCAAGCCTAGCTGCCAGCCATCCATGATGCAGGAAGCGCAAAGCATCAAAGCCAGGCAGTGGTGGCTGAAAAGGAGTCCTTGGGGTGCTCTGGGTGACAGAATTCTGGCTGAGAAGAAGAAGAGGAGGAGGAGGAAGAAGAAGAGGAGGAGGAGGAGGAAGAAGAGGAAGAAGAGGAAGAGGAGGAAGAAGAAGAGGAGGAGGAGGAAGAAAAAGAGAAAGAAGAAGAGGAGGAGGAGGAAGAAGAGGAAGAAGAAGAGGAGGAGGAAGAAGAAGAGAAAGAGGAAGAGGAGGAGGAAGAAAAAGAGGAAGAAGAAGAGGAGGAGGAGGAAGAGGAGGAGGAAGAAGAAGAGGAAGAAGAGGAGGAGGAGGAAGAAGAGGAGGAAGAAGAAGAAGAGGAGGAAGAAGAGGAAGAAGAAGAAGAGGAGGAGGAGGAAGAAAAGAGGAAGAAGAAGAAGAGGAGGAGGAAGAAGAAGAGATTGGATTGGGCGGAGAGCCCAGCAAGATAGCCTCCAAAGTCAGAGTTAACTTCTAGAGCTTTTGGGGCTCCACCATCGAGACAGCCGCCTGAAGGAGTCAGGGGAAACGGACGGCGACCTAGGCGATCCGTAGTTGCTTCATTTGTGACTGTGTTTAGAGAGATAGAGAGGGAGTGGTTGATAACTTCTGTGAAAAAGGACTGTAAAAGAAAAGACTCATTCGTTTTAAGGACACTATTTGTTGTCTAATACTTTATTTGCACAGTTTCTTTTGGTGCTTGGTACCCCTAAAGAAAATGGCTGCTTTGGTGCTGGATTCTATGGCGTTATTACCCGCTGAGGTCCAGTGTTCCCTCTAAGCTGAGTCAGTGTGAGCTAGCTCACAGTCTTTTAGCCTTCGGCTCACACATTTTTGTCTTAGCTAAGTGTCAGCTATGCTGCCATGGGAGTTGGGGAGTTCATTCTGTGTCTTGTTCATTGTTATTGCATTCCTATCCCTGCTGCTAAGCCTTTGCTGTAACACTTATCTCTACAGATGTGCAGGAGGAGGTTGTGTTGTCTGGAGGGCTCCTATGTACCGTGAGAGACTCCTGGTTCTCAGCTTTAACCACCTAATGGTTGCCTGACTTATCCTGCGCACGGGAGGGTCCCTAATTGGCCAATGCCTTGAGGAGGGGGGTGCATACGAATGCCCTATATCCAGGGCTTTTTTTGTGTAGAAAAAGCCCAGCAGGAACTCATTAGCATAATAGGCCACACCCAACAGCAGAAACATATTAGCATATTAGGCCACACACCCCATGCCTTCCCTTGGCTTGTCTGGGCACCCCGCGGCTGCGGGGACCCCAGGCAAGCTAACCCTTGGACAGGCCGGGGAAGGCACAGGGAGGCATTTAATCCTTCCAGGGACCCCCTGGCCTGCTGGCCTCGGAGTCGCCGGGGGTGTGTGTCACTCTCCAGGCCTTCCCTGTGTAGCCACACACACAGAAGTTTTGGCTGTAGTGGGTGTGGCCAACTCTGAAGCCAGCCGGAACTCCATTCCTGTGCCTTCCTGCCCCAAAATAGCCCTGCCTATATCCTATTAGGCTCTAGTGGCTGCGGCCATTCCTAACAGTGCCTGTGTTAAGAACATAAGAACATAAGAGATGCCAATGTTGGATCAGGCCAAAGGCCCATCCAGTCCAACACTCTGTATCACACAGTGGCCAGAAATACCAGGTGCCATCAGGAGGTCCACCAGTGGGGAACCCGACCGCTCAGCAATTTCATGGAGTGCCCACGGGTTCTTGTATTGTGAGAAAGGGAGAAAAGTACCTCTTTCTCTACCTGCTCTTTCCCATGCATAATCTTATAAACCTCGATCATGTCACCCCTCAGTCGTCTTTTCTCCAAGCTAAAGAGCCCTAAGCGCTTTAACCTTTCCTCATAGGGAAAGTGTTCCAACCCTTTTATCATTTGAGTTGCCCTTTTCTGCACTTTTTCCAAAGCTATAATATCTTTTTTAAGGTGTGGTGCCCAGAACTGCACACAGTATTCCAAATGAGGTCTCACCATTGATTTATATAGGGGCATTATTATATTGGCTGATCTGTTTTCAATACCCTTCCTAATAATCCCCAGCATAGCATTGGCCTTCTTTATTGCAGTCACACACTGTCTCGACATTTTCAGTGAGTTATCTACTACAACTCCAAGATCTCTCTCTTGATCAGTCTCTGCCAGTTCAGACCCCATCAACGTGTATCTATATTTAGGATTTTTGTCTCCAATGTGCATCACCTTGCACTTGGCCACATTGAACCCCATTTGCCATTGCTGCATCTATAGCTTTGCAATAAAAGTATAACCGTTCCTGAATGCGTGTACTTTGTTGTTAGCAGTGGGTTCTGACACTCAGGAAGGAGGGCGCCTCTGACCGATTTCGTTTCTCCTGTGCCGTCATTTATTGTTGATTTCTACGACCTCTCGTCTTTTCAACGGGCCGCTGCTGGCTTATGTATTCTTTCCACTGCAGGGCTTCGGCGTCCTGAGGAATTGATTGAACCGGCCTTCTTGCATTTGATGGTTTGAACTGGTTTAAATCTGTACGCGGCGTAGAAGTATATGAAAGAGATCGATGGACCATCTGTCGGCAGACCTCCCGGTGTGGCCCACGCCAGAAGTGAACGAGGGAGACCCTCGCTTGCTGTGTGTCGAGGCAGGAGGGAGACCATGCAGGGGCGTGCCTGGACCCAAATGCAGGCTGGCCTGTGTTCTCTGGATTCTGTTGCCTCGCTCGGCTGGAGAGAGATCGATCCACCTGCCAGCCGGCCATCCATCAGGGACGCCTCCCCCATTACTTGCCCTGATGGATTTGCATCCGATGGGCCGGTCTCAACGTGATAAAGAGAAAGGCGGCTACGTTTTCAACACGCCTGCTAACTCCGAAACCCGACTCAATAACCCCACAGATTGATGGCAGGGAGACCACACCACGAGGAGGGGGAAGGCTGTGTAGTACCCACCGCAGCATTATCTGAGCATACATTCATCTGGGTTGTTGAAGGGGAGAAAAGGAGAGATGCACCGTCTGCAGAGCAGAAATCTGCCCCTTCTCTATGTCTTTTCCCGCTCTACAAAAGTTGTCTGCAGCCGTACTGGCCCAAAATCCAAATCCAAACCACAATCTACCTAACAGCTTTTTTTAGGATTGCCAATCCCCAGTTGGGGGCAGGAGATCCCCTGGTTTGGAGCCCCTCCCCTTACTTCAGGATTGTTAGAAAGCAGGGGGGAATGGCCACTGGGCACTCCATTATACTCCATGGAGACTGGTCCCCATAGGATATAATGGAGAATCGATCCATGGGTATGTGGGGCTCGGAGGGGGGCTGTTTTTTGAGGTAGACCACCAAAGTTTCAGCATAGCTGTTGGTGCCTCTCCTGAAAAAACCCCCAAGTTTCAAAAGGATTGGACCAGGGGGTCCAATTCTAGGAGCCCCAAAAGAAGGTGCCCCCATCCATACTCACTGAAATAAAGTCTCGACAATTCTCCTTCAACTAGTTCTCCATTCGCTCCACTGACAGGTTCTCTTTCTGCCAATTAGGCTTCTACAGTAGTGGTGGAGATATTGAAGGGTGCCAACTTCCACCCAGGGTAGGTTATTTTTTTGTTGTTCAGTCGCACAGTCGAGTCCGACTCTTCGCGACCCCATGGACCAGATCACGCCAGGCCTTCCTGTCTTCCGCCGTCCTCTGAAGTTTGCTCAATTTCATGTTCGTTGCATCTATGACACTGTCTAACCATCTCATCCTTTGCCGTCCCCGTCTTCTTTGACCTTCAATCTTTCCCAGCATCAGCGTCTTCTCCAGTGAGTGCTCCCTTCTCATTGGGTGGCCAAAGTCTTTGAGCTTCAGTTTCATTATCTAGAGGACTAAATCTCTTATGGACATCATAGTTAGATCAGATATAAGGGAGTATGTATGTGCTGACAACTGGGGATATAGTAAATATGTTGTAATTTAGTGGATGTGACATAAAAGTATATTTTCAGTTTCACAGCTCAAGAGTACCAGATATCTGAAGAAGCAAAACGTGAATGCAGCCGTGAAGCCAGCCGTGTATAGCTGCTGCTCATATAAGACGTAGAACCTTTGCTCTCCTAAAGTTTGTCTTTATACAAAGGATTTGTGGACTTCACTTGAGTTCTCCCTTTGTATCAAGTTCTTTTTGATCCTAGCTCTTTAAGAATATATAAGGGTTTGTTGAACTTTAACAAAGATTTAGAACTGTTTGAATTGTTTTGCACAATATAATCTTTCTGCTTTTGTTAGTACCATGTTTCCCCGAAAATAAGACACTGTCTTATATTTATTTTTTCTCAAGAAGACACACTAGGGCTTATACCACAAATGCATAGAAATCCTGCTAGGGGTTATTTTTGGGGGTAGGTCTTATTTTCGGGGAAACAGGGTAATTCATTCACGGAGTGTCTTTCTATTGATACCATCTCCTCCCCTGAGCTCTCGTTTTGATATACTACCTAGGGGTTGACAACCCTACATGGCAGGTGAAGGTCGCTTTGACTAGATCCAGTGGGGTAACCCTCTGCTCAGCTCGGTATGGTTCTGTAATTGGGGTTAATTAGCAGCGGCAAAATTTATCTCTTGTCTTCCCATTAATCCCGGGCACAAAAGAATGGTTGTGTGGCAATCAATGGCTGTCCAATTACGCCACACAATAGACGCCCCACCAGAGAAAGAAGATGTCAGGCTACGATGGGTGATGGGTCCAAGACAGAACTAGACAGTGGGGGCTGGGGAGACATCCAGGACTTTGAATTGAACCCTTAATTTTTTCACGGGTGTAAAACGGAAGGGAGCCTTTGGCATCACTAATAGCTCAGGTTAAACATCGCCATGCGCGATACGATAAAAGCCACATCTAGGTCTGATGAAGCAACAGAACTACCTGTCCTAGCCTGATCTCATCAAGCTGCAAAAGCTAAGCAGGGTCAGTCCTGGCTAGTATTTGGAAAGGTAAAGGTTCCCTTGCTCGAAAGCCAGTCGAATCCGACTCTAGGGTTGCGGTGCTCACCTCCGTTTCAAAGCCGAAGAGCCAGCGCTGTCCGAAGACGTTTCCGTGGTCATGTGGCCGGCATGACTAAACACCAAGGCGCACGGAACGCTGTTACCTTCCCACCCAAGTGGTACCTATTTATCTACTTGCAATTTCTTGCTTCCGAACTGCTAGGTTGGCAGGAGTTGGAACTAGAGATGGGAGCTCACTCCATCATTCGGCACCCGGGTCTCGAACTGCTGAATTCCACAGCCTGCAGCCTTCCACAGCCTGCAGTTCAGTGTCTTAATTTGGATGGGAGACCTCAAAAGAAGAAGAGGTCTGGTCTTAAAAGTGCCCCTGGACTCAAACTTTGTCCTATTGCTTCAGACCAATGCTGTCACCCACTTGAATCTATCCCTAAATCTATTCTCAATAAAATCAAATCTTCGTCTGAGCACTGGATTGGAGGAGATCGGTTGGCTCACTCTTGTGGCTCGGCTTTGGATGCGGAGAAGGTAGGGTTGCCAACTACAAGTGGGGAAATTCCTGGAGATTTGGGGGGGGTTAGAGCCTGGTGAGGGTGGTCATTGGGGAGAGATCTCAGCAGGGGAAGAAGAAGAGGAGGAGGAGGA
>NW_015166047.1:16838-21432 GCF_001447785.1 Gekko japonicus
AAACTGGCTCTCACAAGGCTGTGAAGTGGAGGCAGGCAATGGCAAGCCACCTCGGAATGTCTCTTGCCTTGAAAACCCTTTGGGGGGCATTATTTATTTATTTATTTGAATGTTTACCCTGCCCTCCCAGCCAGAACCGTCTCAGGGGCAGGGTAAAAATTCAAATAAATAAATAAATAATGACCCCCCAAATAAATAAATGAATAAATAAATAAAAACACGAGAGAAGTCATATTGGATCAGGCCAGTGGCCCATCCAGTCCAACGCTCTGTCTGTCGCACAGTGGCCAAAACCTGGGTGCCATCAGGAGGTCCACCAGCGAGGCCAGAACTCCAGAAGCCCTCCCACTGTGGCCCCTCAAGCACCAAGAAGACAGAGCATCATTGCCCCAGACATAAGAACATAAGAGAAGCCAATGTTGGATCAGACCAATGGCCCATCCAGTCCAACGCTCTGTCTGTCGCACAGTGGCCAAAACCCAGGAGCCATCAGGAGGTCCACCAGCGAGGCCAGAACTCCAGAAGCCCTCCCACTGTGGCCCCTCAAGCACCAAGAAGACAGAGCATCATTGCCCCAGACATAAGAACATAAGAGAAGCCAATGTTGGATCAGACCAATGGCCCATCCAGTCCAACGCTCTGTCTGTCGCACAGTGGCCAAAACCCAGGGGCCATCAGGAGGCCCACCAGGAGGCCAGAACTCCAGAAGCCCCTCCCATCCACAGAAGCCCTTGCCATAAGTGAGCTGTGACATGAGAGCACTTTCCACCACCAGCAGAAGAGATCACCCCCCCCCTGCAAAAAATCAGGGTCATGGTGCGGGTGAGTTCTTTGGTCAAGGGGTCCTCTTGAATGCTTAGGGGGAAGCTGTGGCCAAAAGCATGTTCCATCAGCTTGCGCTGAGGCACCAAGCATGCCCGTTCCTGGAGCCACAACGGGGTGTGTCTTAGTAGCCTCCCAGTTAGACTACTGTAACACATTTTCTGAGGAGCGTCCCCTGAAAGCAGTTCAGAAGCTGAAATTGGTCCAGAACAGGGGTGTCGAACTCATTTGCTATGAGGGCTGGATCTGACATAAATGAGATCTTCTTGGGCCAGGCCAGGTGTGTCATAAAATGTAATGCCAGGTAGCGAAGATATCAACTTTATAAAGGACACAAACACAGAGATTTTTTAAATCTCAAAATAAAAACATGCTTAAAACATTAGCTCTGTAAGCTGCAAACCTACTTTTGATTTATTGACATTCTCCACAGAGACCTCACGCTCAGAGCTCTGAGTCTAGGACCCGGGTTAAAACATGAAATGGCTGAGTGATTAAGAGAGTATGGCGAAGCAAGCTATGATGCAGCAGTAGCAGCAGAACTGGAAGCAGGAGATGGTCAGTTCCACTGCGGGCCTGGTGGAAGCCCTCCAGGGGCCTCATCCGGCCCCCGGGCCACATGCTTGACACCCCTGGTCTAGAAAGTGGCAGTCATTGGTTTTTGGTGTTACACGCGAGAGAAGTGTGTGTGTGTGTTTCTGTAGAAGTGAGCAGTGACTCAAGAAAGCTCCTCCCCTGCCATCAACTCTGTTAGTCTTTAAGGTGCTCCTGGACTTTTGCTCGTTTCTGCTGTTACTGACAGACTAACATGTCTGCCCATCTTGATCTATCTCTGCGTTTGTATGTATGCGTATGACTTATTTATTAAAATATTGTTTTAATGTTTAACTGATTTACTTTAAGGTTTAACTTATTTATCAAAACATTTATTTATTAAATAAATACCCCACCTTTCCTTGTGGTTCAAGGGGGTTTACAGTAACAGTTAAAAACATTTTCAGTTTAAAACCAAAAATAAAATACCAAAGCCCAAATATCTCCCCCCCTCTCGCTTAAAAAATTCCTGGCATTTCAGAACTACCACAAAAGCCCTGGGGGGGGGCTGCAGAGAACCTTTCCCTTTCCCTCCCCACAACAGACACCCTGTGAGGTAGGTGGGGCTGAGAGAGCTCTTTCGAGGACTGGCCTTGAGAGAACAGCTCATAAACAACTTGTAATTGACCCAAGGTCACACCAGCAGCGGCATGTGGAGGAGTGGGGAATCAAACCCGGTTCTCCCAGATTAGAGTCCACACTCCTAACCACTACACCAACTGGCCTCCCAGTTCCTCCTGAAGATCTCCAAGGAGGGGGACTCCCCTCCCCTCTCCAGAGAGCCCCTTCCACAGAGCCTGAGGCATGATGGGAAAGGCCCGGGCTCTGGTTGATGCCACACGGGCCATCCTGAGAGGTGGGATAATCAACGGCTGCCATAAGACTGAGCTGGCAGACAGGCACAGACAGGAGACAGCCCTTCATATCTGAGGGACTTGAGTCATGAAGGGCTTTAAAGAACATACCCAACACCTTGGATTGAACCTGGAAACAGACTGGCAGCCAATATAGTTTTTGTGTAATCTCATGCTCATTTCAAGATGTTGTTTCTTACCTTTGAAGCTCTTTATGGCCTCGGCCCAGAATAGTTGAGAGCAATGCATTCTCCCTTACGTAGAATTTTCCCTCAAATAATAGAGCATCCCCCCTGCAACATGCCTGGCGTGATGACGTCACCTCTGGGTGGGACCTCAGATAGGTACAATGCCATAGACTCCACCCTCCAAACCAGCCATTTCCTCCTGGGTAACAATTGTTGCCAATCTCCAGGTGAGGGCTGGAGATAACTCAAAATTACAACTGCTCTTCAGGTAGCAGAGATCAGTTCCTCTGGATAAAATGGTGGACTCTGAGTCATTATACCCTGCTGAGGTCACCACAGCACATTGATGCTGAGTCCCCAAGACCTTCGCACTCTCCCAGAGCCTCTTTCTAGGGCTTGTTGTATTTATTTCCACAACGGGCCTTATTCCTAGTATATATATATATCCCCGGTTTTGTGTAACCTCATGCTCATTTCAAGATGCTGTTTCTTACCTTTGGAGCTCTTTAAAGCCTTGGCCCAGAACAGTTGAGAGCAATGCGTTCTCCCTTACATAGAGTTTCACCTCAAATGATAGAGCGTCCCTGTGCAACGTCTCCATGATCCTGGCACTTTGGGGGTGGGGTTCCCCCCAGCGGCCCAATCCGGGCCAGCAGGTAAGGGGCCCATCGATCAGGCAAACCTCTGCCCCCCTGGGGGACCTGGCAACCCTACATTGTACCATGCTGAGGCCCCTCCCCTCCCCAAGCCCCACCCTCTCCTGGATCCACCCCCAAAGTCTCCAGGTATTTTCCAACCCAAACCTGGCAACCCTACTCCTCACATTAATTAATAAGCAAATGACCAGAGTCTATTGGGGAGGTGATTCATGCTCTGCTCCCCCCCCCCATCCAGGTTCTCCGCCTCATCTGGCTGCGCCACTGCACAATTAACAGCTGAGTGAAAGCTTGGAATTTAATGTGCCTTGATGGAAAAGCTGACTCGCCAGATACATCTGTCCAAAAGCATGGCCAGACCTGACAACTCCGAGGCAAACAGCACCCCTTCACTTCTTTTCAAAAGGGAAGAGCCTTCCATTAGATTATCTTTTATTTTATTCCTTGCAAAGAAGATCCTTTGAGACAAATCTTGTTACTGTGTTACTGTACAGATTCATGCGTAGTGTAAATTCATGCTTGTTTAATGGATAATCTTTAGCATTGTTCTTTCTTCTACGGCCTCTTCGTAGGCAGTGTGGAAATGAAGCATTTTTGTTTGTAAAAAATATGTCTAGCAAGATCTGCTGTGATTCCGATGCAGGGGTGCCATTCGGGTTGCCAGATCTTTGGTGGTGGCTGGAGACCTCCTAGGATTACAACCAATGCTCCCTCTAAGTCTTGTCAATGTTCCCTCTAAGCTGAGTTAGTGTAAGCTGGCTCACAGGTTTTTAGCCTCCGGCTCACACATTTTTGTCTTGGCTCAGGGAGGATGGGGCTCCAGAACAAACTAATTTATGCAACAGCCAAATCGCTCGCTCACAACTTTAATGCCAGTAGCTCACAAAGTAGAATTTTTGCTCACCAGACTCCAGAGCTTAGAGGGAGCATTGTTTGGAAGGTGGACTCTATGGCATTATAGCTCACAGAAGCCCCTCCCCTCATAAACCCCACCCTCCTTAGGCTCCACCCCAACATGTCCAGGTATTTCCCAACCCAGAGCTGGCAATCCTAGGGGAGATCCCCAGATAATAGAAGCAGGTGGGCAAAGAGATTTCAGGAATATGCAAATTAAACAACTTGGATATGGAAATCTCTCCCAAAATCCCCCTCTCCAAAGGCTCTGCCCCCAAATCTCCAGGAATTTCCTTGGGCAGGGTTGGCAACCCTATTTCTTAGCTTGATGGCCAGCAAATGATTCTATCTTAAACCAAAACAGGATGGTTCTTCAACCCCCCCCCTTCACATTCCCTGTATGTTCCCCAGAGAGCACTGAGGTCAGGGTCTCAAAACCTTTTGGCCCTCCCTGGTCTGAAAGATGCCAGACTGGCTTCAACCAAGGCCAGGGCCTTCTCGGTGGTGGCTCCATACTGGTGGAATGAGCTCCCGGAAGACATCATGGCCCCGCGGGACCTCTTACAGTTCCGCAGGGCCTGCAAGA
>NW_015166047.1:21467-22258 GCF_001447785.1 Gekko japonicus
GGAGCCGCTACCAATAACAATTGAACTGTGGTAGGGCTGTGGTGGCTCAAGTGGTTAAGACGCTGAACTGCAGACCAGAAGGTCGGTAGTTCAGCAGTTCGAGACCCGAGTGCCACGTGACGGCGTGAGCTCCCGTCTCTGGCCCCAGCTCTTGCCAACCTAGCAGTTCGAAAACAAGAAATTGCAGGCTTCCGGTTTTTTGTGACTCGCAAGTGGGTGCGCTCCATCGTTGCTTTGATGTAAGCGGCCCACAGATGTGCCGATGGGAAGGGGTCCGAGTTGATCTTGGACCCCCGCGACCCTTTGTAGGAGGGTTGCAGCCTGGGGCACGAGAGGTGCCTCTCCCAAGGCAGAATGCCGAAAGATTGAGGCGCCTCTTTGCCCCAATAGGACCTCGTTGCACAGAGCCAGCAATGGCACGTAGAGGTGCACATCGGATCGAGTGTGCAAGAGATCCGCCAGGACCGATCTTCCCTACTGCTTAAACAAACGCCCATTAGAATGGGAGTAAACTTACCATTTAGCGAGCTGCCATCTGAACGTCGGGAGTAAAGCCGCCCCAAAGCCCTAAATAAGCGGGGGGGGGGGGAATCCCCACGTCCAAAGAACTGAGTTAAAAGCGGGAGGCTGGGGTGGCTTGAAAAGGGCAGATGCTGATGGAGTGTGGTGCGGATTAGCTAGAAAGCGATATTTTCAGGCTTTAAGAGACTTTAAGAGACTTTCAAAACTTCTTACTAACTATAAACAATGGCGCAGCGCTCGGTGAAAATGGCAGCGAAAGCGAAACTTAC
>NW_015166048.1:0-17836 GCF_001447785.1 Gekko japonicus
TGTGCGTTCCTACCCAAAAATAGCCGTGCTCCCAATTATGGTCATACCCTGTAGTGAAAACCAGGTGCTTTCCATCAGCAGACATAATTTGGATGCTATACCTTGTCCAGTCCTCCCCTTACAGAGCCAATGTTTATTACCTCCTGGTTGCTGTCCTTATCAAAAGTATGTCCCTATAGACGTCTACCTTTTGATGGATAGCGTCCTGCATTCTGCTGTACATCCTGCATTCTGCTGTGTAAGCCTATATTCTACAAATGAACTTTATAGCAGAGTTCATCCTTTGTGTGTGCTACTTTCTAGTTTCTAAAAGCAGGCTCTAATACTCTTATTATAGAATATTGATGATGAATTTCCAAAATTTTCCAATCAATACCTCTCCTTTACATCATGAGGATGTCATTCCAAGTATAAAACTTCATGTATGTCCTGATTGTGCTCAGAAAGCAGTCAATTTTTTGATAGGCTTGTTTGGCCTAACTGTTTTCAGGTGTCTTGATTGCAGTTAAAACACTAAGATCTTCCTCCTCATTTTGACTCCAATTTTTGACTGGGAATTTATTTGTATAACAATAGTGTGGCATAGTGGCTAGAGTTCGAATCCAGCCCACCTGCTCTGTGGGGAAATTCTCTCAGTGACCGCATATCAGTCATACTTTCTATGCCTAGCCGACCTTGAAGGATTGGTGCGAGGGAAAAAGCGATTGCCTGGGACGAGAAGCAGCGAAGCACCCATTGTGGATCTATTTGGTGCTGTTAAAACGGCAAAGCCGATTGATCGAGGTAGCCTGCAAAGGTGTCTTTGGAAGGAATCGTCCCAAAGTCTTCCAAGTTGGGGGCTGCCCTGGATGTAAAATTTCTGGAAATTTTGAAGCTCGGGAAAAAAACCGTTTTCCCCCCAGTTTTTTTCGGGGGGAAACGGAAATTTTCAGAAAAATTGAAAAAAATGCTACATTAGCATTTCTTTTGTCTTTTCTAGATTGAAAGTCATCCTGTTACTTTAGAAACATAAAATGACTCCAATTTTTGACTGGGAATTTATTTGTATAACAATAGTGTGGCATAGTGGCTAGAGTTCGAATCCAGCCCACCTGCTCTGTGGGGAAATTCTCTCAGTGACCGCATATCAGTCATACTTTCTATGCTTAGCCAACCTTGAAGGATTGGTGCGAGGGAAAAAGCGATCACCTGGGAAGGAAAGCAGCGAAGCACCCATTGTAGATCTACTTGCTGTTAAACGTTCCATAATCATTTTCTTTTCTTTTTTCGATCTTTCCAATTTTTCAGAAAAAAACAAAAAAGGCTTCAGGAAAAAAAAGGGAAAAAACGCCCCCCCTCCCCGAATTTTTCCGTTTTTTTCCCGGGCCTTCACATCCTTAGCCCTAGCGATGCTTCTTCTTCTCTTTGAGTGTTGCAAATGCGAAGTTCTGCTGTCCTAACGTTCCGTATTTATATCATCTAGCCCTTAGCCAACTGTGACCCAAGGCAGACTTCATAACATGTTTCCAGTTCAGGCGACTGTGCAATTTATATGTGGTGGGAAACATCCTTATGTTATGGGAACGGTTTCCTTTATTTTGTTGTTCCCAGCCAGAGCACATTCCGTCCCCCATTTGCAAGGGAAAGATCTGTCTCCATTCAGCAGCAACTCTCCAGGGTCCCAGGCAGAGGTCTTTCACAAGACCTACTGCCTGGTCCTTTAACTGGGGATGCCAGGGATTGAACCTGCAACCTTCTCTATCACTGAGCCAGGGTCTCACGTCAAGGACTTTCCCATCACCTACTACTTGATCCTTTTAATTGAAAATGCAGGGGACTGAACCTGGGACTTTCTGCACGCACTGAACCAAAGTCTCAGGTGGAGGCCTTTCGCATCACCTACCATCTCTTAACTGGGTAGCCCAGGCTAGCCCGATCTCTTCAGATCTCAGAAGCGAAGCCGGGTCGGCCTTGGGTGGTGTTTGAAAGGGCGATCTCCAAGGAATACCAGGGTCGTGACACAGAGGAAGACAATGGCAAACCACCTCTGAAACGTCTCTTGCCTCAAAAACAAGTCTAGCTCGCCACCTACTGGTAAAAGGTAAAGGTTCCCTTGCTCGAAAGCCAGTCGAGTCCGACTCTAGGGTTGTGGTGCTCATCTCTGTTTCAAAGCTGAAGAGCCAGCGCTGTCCGAAGACGTTTCCGTGGTCATGTGGCCGGCATGACTAAACACCAAGGCGCACGGAACGCTGTTACCTTCCCACCAAAGTGGTTCCTATTTATCTACTTGCAATTTCTTGCTTTTGAACTGCTAGGTTGGCAGGAGCTGGAACTAGAGACGGGAGCTCACTCTGTCATGCGGCAACTCGGGTCTCGAACTGCTGAACTACTGACCTTCCACAGCCTGCAGTTCAGCATCTTAACCACTTGAGCCACTGCAGCTAGTGGTGCATAACGCTACAAGAGCTCAAACTTAATTGATTATCGTATGGCCTGGTGGGTGGGTAGTGCAGCCAGGAGATCCTAAGATTGTCTGGCAGCCAGAAGTTCTAGCTTAAGAAGTTCTATCATGCCGGGGAGATGCTCTACTACTGAGCCATGGCCCCACTGGTGGATGGCACCTGGTATTTTTGACCACTGTGTGACAGAGTGTTGGACTAGATGGGCCTTTGGCCTGATCCAACATTGGCGTCTCTTATGTTCTTATGTTCTTATGGTCCCTGCAGTGTGCTTGCTTTTGAGTTCTACAAGACATGGGAGACTGAATGTTTGGGGCAGGGGAAGGAAGAAAGCAAGTCCTTTCAAGGCCTGGTGGCAAAGTCCAAAGTCTGCAGTTGCTGTCTTAAAATGCTGCCTCCTAAACGGGATTACTTAAAATGGTGCTGAATAAAAACACATTTTCCCCCAAGCCCTCACTAGACAGTGTTCCCTCTAAGCTGAGTTAGTGCGAGCTCGCTCACAGTTTTTTTAGCCTCCGGCTCACACGTTTTTGTCTTCGCTCAGGAAGGAGGGCTCCAGAGCAAACTAATTGATGCAGCAGCCAAATCGCCCGCTCACAACTTTAATGCCAGTAGCTCGCAAAGTAGAATTTTTGCTCACAGGACTCCACAGCTTAGAGGGAGCATTGCTCACAGGATGTCTGTTGTGGGGAGAGGAAGGGGAAGGGATTGTAAGCTGCTCTGAGACTCCTTCGGATAGTGAAGGGCGGGGTATGAATACAATCTCCTCTTCCTCTTCCTTCTACCAAGGCCTGACCCTAGAAACTGTATCCTCCATGTCATACATTAGCTGGTAGTTTTTCTTTCACTGCTGATCAAAGTGAAACATGTCCTGATAGTTACTTGAGTGAGTTTTTTAGACTCTTAATGGCGATTAGAGGGAGAAATTGAGAAGGAGGGGGTGGTCAAAGGCTGGGACGTCACCTCCACGTGGCCACTCGCTTGCGGTTCATAAGGGGGGGGGAGCCGCACCCTTTGTGCAATGTTTGTTGGCTTCCCCAAAACATCTGGCTGGCCGCTGTAGAAAATGGAATGCGGAACTAGGTGGGAACGCAGGTCATAGTTTATCGAGGGTGCCCAAAAACAAAACAAAGCCTTGGGCCAGCCTTGGATGGCCGCACCAAGTAAATCTGAACGTGGCTCACGGTACCGAAAAGGTGGGGAACTCTAGTCTAGCCTATGTTTGCTAACAAAGTAGCACATTTACAACAGTCTTTGTGTGCCACCTGCTGGGACCCATGTTTGGTTTCAAGACGGTCAGAAAATGTTGATCTCTTTTTAGTTTAGGGGAAAACTAGATTTGGAGGAGACGGGGCAGGTTTATAAAATTATGGGATGGAGAAGGTAGATGCATGGGTTTCCTCCCTTCCTTGTCCCATATGGCTAGAACCAAGGATCGTCCAGTGAAATGAACGTAAAGTTAGCTTGACCTGCTTTGGTGTAGTGGTTTGGTGTCATGGTTAAGTGCGCGGTCTCTAATCTGGGAGAACCGGGTTTGACACCCCGCTCCTCCACTCGCAGCTGCTGGATGACTTTGAGCAAGCCATAGTTCCGACAGAGGTGTTCTTGAAAACAGCAGTTTCTGTCAAGAGCTCTCTCAGCCCCACCTGTCTGTTGTGGGGAGGGGAAGGGAAAGGAGTTTGTAAGCCGCTCTGAGTCTCCGAGGGGAGGGCGGGGTATAAATCCAATTTCTTCTTCTTCTTCTTTTTCCTCCTCCTCCTCTTCTTCCTCTTCCTCTTCTTCTTCTTCTTCGAAAGATGAGAAAAAATGTGGCTGATAAGAATTCTGGTTTGTTGTTCTTTTTTGCAGTTTGCGTGTCCTCTAAATTTCTAATAGAAACTTTCACACTTCTCTTTAACTGTCTCCCGAGGGTTTAGGAACCTGTTGGAATGCAAGCCCAGAGGCTAAAGGGCCCAAAACAGAGTCAAAACAAACTGGAGATTTTTGACCCAGAGGAATTAGCTGTGTTAGTCTGTTGACAAACTTTATTGTAGCACAAGCTTTCAAGAAACACAGCTCTCTTCGTCAGATGCCTTTGACGAAGAGAGCTGTGTTTCTCGAAAGCTTGTGCTACAATAAAGTTT
Source organism: Gekko japonicus (assembly GCF_001447785.1). Lineage (NCBI taxonomy): Eukaryota > Metazoa > Chordata > Lepidosauria > Squamata > Gekkonidae > Gekko > Gekko japonicus. The sequence goes on from NW_015166048.1 coordinate 4,562, forward strand.
GTTAGTCTTCAAGGTGCTACTGGGGTTTTTACTATTCTGGAGATTTTTGAGTTAGTTTCAGAGAGTAGCCATGTTTGTCTGCAGTAGAAAATCTTGACTCGAGTCCAGCAGCCCCTTAGAAGCCCAACGAGATTCAGGGGATGAGTTTTCGAGAGTCAAAGGTATCTGACAGATGGAGCTTATGCCTCTAAAACTGAGCCTGCCTCAGCCGGGAGGGGGGGGATATAAATTAAATAAATTTGTTTTATCTGGCAAATATGCCTTGTAAGCCGCCCTGAGCCTTCGGGGAGGGCGGGATAGAAATGTGAATAATAAATAAATAAAAATAAATATGTTGGTTTATAATCCTCAGTTTGTTTTTAAGCATGGGTATGGGGAGAGACCCCCCTCCTTCATCACCCTGGTGGTCAAAGAGAAATTCAAGGATGTGCATAAAGTGATTTTTGCGATCCGCCAGGTGCGGTGGCTTCCGCCTTGGTTGTCGGTGGTAAACCTTTTGCCTGGCCCAGTGACTTTTCTGTCTCTATTCTTCTGTGATGGATTCGGATTGCTGATCTTTCTCCCCCCCCCCTCTTTTTCTCCAGAGCATTTCTTCTACTGCATTTCGGCGGCGGGAGACGGAGAGAGCCGCGTGATGGCCGAGAAGCGGCGTTTGGAAGCTGTGGGCGCCGTGGCCTACAGCAAACTACCTCGGCTGGAGGCGGATCCGAACCACGTCCATGCGGCCGGCTTGTGCAGATCCGGTGTGCTGCCCGGCCATGCCTCTGACGGCCATTACAGCTACCAAGGAACCTATTTCGGCTATCCGCTGCAGTGCCACGAATCGCCTGAACTCTCGGTACATTGGAGTCCCGCGGAGCCTTATGTGCCTTGTACGGATGGGGGCATAAGCCAGCAACTCAGGCCGGAGAAAGGGCGCTGTATGTTCTACAGGCAAGATTCGGGGGGCTTGGGGATGTGGGCACAGAACCCTAGCTATGAGAAGAGGAAGGACTGCCTGGTGGGAGATACGCTGGCTGCTCAGGAGAAATGGACTAATTATAGCGGTCACACAGACTTTATTCAGCAGGGTTGGATCCAGGGGTACCCGATGCTGCATTCCTCACAAGTGCCGGCGGGCTGTGCTCCCTTGTTGGTACCCAAACCAGTTTACCGAAATCACGTTTACTGTACAGATGCCGGCTATAGCCCCAAAGCCTCCCCGGTGCCGGGGATGCCGGCGGTAAGCCCCTCGAAACGGCCAACGAATGTCGAATGGACTCCTCCATCTTCTGGGCATGCAGTTAATGCGAGCTGTGGAAGCGCCGCGGCAAAAAAGGGCCAGGTTGCGGAATCGGGTTTCCTGCCATTACCCCAAAGTTGGAAAGACGCAGTTGCTGCCCCGCCCGGCTTCTCGCCTTACCACAAAACATTCGAAAACCTCCAAGTAGCCCCAAGTGCCTCGTCGGTGGACGCGAGTTACCCTGCTGGGTGTAAGAATCGGAAAAGCGTCCCAGAACAGTGCGCTGGGAGCCCTTGTGGGAAGGGCTGGACTAAGCTACCTCCTCCTGCCAGCCCGTTGGCAGCATCCCAGGGCCTTATCTGTCAAGAGAGGTCATCGGCCTGCTACCCGCTGCCTTCCTACCCGCTAACCTCACACGAGCAGCTAGTGCTTTATAATCAAAGCATAGCCCACGCGGAGAAGCAGAAAGCTCTCTTTGCCTTGCCAGCTTGCAAAAGCTTTAATTTCCCAGCTGGTAATGATCCTCAGCTGCTGCCAAGGACTTGCTTCCCACCAGCACCCCGGAGTTACTATCCCGGTTATCTGGAAAGTGACTTCTACCGAGCGCCTGGCTCCCCTCTAGTGCCCTCTCCCGGCCTTAAAGTGTCCAGGGAACACGAGTCTCAACAGAATTCCCATTCCAAGATCTCCTTTGAGCACAGGAACCCCATCTCCACATGCTCCGTGACTGAAAGGTCTTCACGGGGCAGCTCCTTCCCCAGCCGAGAGGGTCCGCGAGACTGGCCCGGGGCCGACGGTTCGGCAGAGCCAGCGAACGAGAGTTTTCGGTGCCAGCGGGCGACTCCCCAACCCCCTGCCTTTCAACAGCTTTATTCTGCTGAGAGGTCACCCCGCTGCGTTGACGGCTACAGGCCAACCCAAGAGGCCTTCTATGGTACGGGCCCTTGTCTGCTGGAAAAGGGCCACTCAAGGGAGGTGGGACCTTCGTATGCAGAGAAGCAGTCCGGTTTGAGCTCCGAAGACAAGAAGAGGGACCCCGGCAAACCTCTCCAGTCGGGAGCATGCATAGTGATTCCAGATAGCCCTGTCGCATCACACGATCCCTGCCTCAAAGGAGATTCGCGGAGGAGTCGAATTTCTGAACGTTCAGATTCCCTCATCCAGCAGTTGCTGCAGTCCCCAGACAAAGAACCGAGGGACTTAAAACGAACTGAGGCTCCCCTGTCTCCTTCCTCCCCTCCCATGCCAGTGATCCACAATGTCTTTAGCCTCGCCCCTTACCGGGAGTACCTCGAAGGATCCGCTGTTTCCCTGCGCCCCCCATCCTTGGAGGGATGTCCAGCAGAGAAGTCCTCCTCTGCGAAGTCATGGCAAAAGGCGGGAGGAACGACCTCCCCTCGTCCTCCCTCGGCTGCATCATCTAAAACTCCTGGAGCGTCACTCGATCAGGGGAAAGACATCGCCTGCAATGCAGCAGCAGAAGGCAGCAGAAAGGATCCAAGCGGCAGCTGTATCGTGCCGGAGAAAGAAAGTAGAGGTTACCCGGGGTTCTGCGAGAATTACCGGGGGTGTCAGAATGCACCTGCAACCAGCTCGCAGGGCGCGACAGGCTGTGCGAGTGAATTCGCCAAAGAGGACCATGCGTTAGACCTCAGCTTGAAAACAGAAGGGTTGCCAGATGTCCTCCGTGCTCAGGGACCGGCTGGAAAGCCTGAGTCTCTCGAGAGGGAAAACGGCAAGATAGACGGAGAAAGTGTGAAAGAGGACCCAGCCAAGGGGCAGGAGGTGATCCAGGAGTCCAACCCGCCAGCGTCGCAGCCCCCGCAAAAAAACCGCTCTGGGGAGAAGAGCAATTTTCAGAGCTCGGCAGCGTTCTTGTACAAAAAATTCAAGATCCTGAAACCTCGTGCCGCAGGGCCAGGCTCTACGACGCAACAGAACTTCTTGTTTCAGTCAAATTCCCAAATAGATGCTCTGTCCAATAATGCCTCTCTGCAACGAGATTCCAAGCAGGCGGCGACTCAGCAAAACCACCTGCCTGTACCACAGAGCTCCCAACCGGTGGTGACGCAGCAGAACTACCTGCCTGTTCAGCATAGCTTCCAACTGGTGGTGTTTCAGCAAAACCACCTGTCTGTTCAGCAGAGCTCCCAACAGGTGGTGACTCAGCAAAACCACCTGCCTGTTCAGCAGAGCTCCCAATGGGTGGTGACTCAGCAAAACGGCTTGCCTGTTCAGCAGAGCTGCCTGCAGGCAGTGACTCAGCAAAACAGCCTGCCTGTCCAGCAGAGCTGCCAGCAAGCAGTGACTCGACAAAACAGCCTGCCTGTCCAGCAAAGCTCCCAACAGGTGGTGACTCAGCAACACCACCTGCCTGTTCAGCAGAGCTCCCAACAGGTGGTGACTCAGCAACACCACCTGCCTGTTCAGCAGAGCTCCCAACAGGTGGTGACTCAGCAACACCACCTGCCTGTTCAGCAGAGCTCCCAACAGGTGGTGACTCAGCAACACCACCTGCCTGTTCAGCAGAGCTCCCAATGGGTGGTGACTCAGCAAAACGGCTTGCCTGCTCAGCAAAGCGGCCAGCAGGTGGTGACTCGGCAAAACAGCCTGCCTGTCCAGCAGAGCTGCCAGCAAGCAGTGACTCGGCAAAACAGCCTGCCTGTCCAGCAAAGCTTCCAACAAATGGTGACTCGGCGAAACAGCCTTCCTGCCCTGCACATTGTCCATGAGAAGTCGGCCAAGCCCAACGCTCAGCACTTGTCGCGCAAGTGCCGTAAACAGCCCGACACTTCAAAACTCCCGCTTCTTGACATGCCGGCCGGGTCTCCTGCTTTGGGAGAGGTCAGCGCCTCGCTCCCCCCCAGCTGCAAATCTCCCACCCAGCATCCTTCACCCAAGCAGTATTTCACTGCCCTGCACGCCTCCGTCTGTGCTGCCATTTCCGATTCGGTATCTACCTCCTCTCCAGAACTGCTCAGGGAATGGCTGGAGAAGGCAGAGCCCGAGCGGAAGCCAAAGTCGAAGGCAGCCGTCCCGGCCAAGGCCAAGAGCGGACCGAAGACCCCTGAGGCGCCGAAGCCCTCCAAAGCCAAGCGGGTCTGGCTGGCCTCCAAGGACACAGCGGGGCTCCTCAAACGGCTGCAGTCTCGGCTGGAGACCTTCTTGCTCACCCGCGAGTGCCCCTTCCCCAACGTGGTGCGGGCGGGCGCCATCTTCATCCCCATCCACGTGGTGAAGGAGCAGCTGTTCGGCAACCTGCCGGGCGCTTCCGTCGACCACGTCCTGCAGGCCCACAAGGTGGAGCTGCGTCCCACCACCTTGACGGAGGAGAAGCTCTTGCGGGAGCGGGACCTGAAGACCTGCACCTCCCGCATGCTGAAGCTGCTGGCCCTGAAACAGCTGCCCGACATCTACCCGGACCTCCTGGATCTCCACTGGCACCACTGCGTCAAGCAGCAGCTCGGTAAGTGTGGTCGGTCAATGGCTATCTTCTGAAACAAGGAGATCCTTTTTTTTAAATTATTCAACGCAGTCTTGCAGTCTCTGTCGCCTCCGTATGTGGTCCTCGGACACCCGTTCCCGGATCAGTTGTCTCTTTTTTCTTTTTTCAAAAAAGTTTTAATGGGAAATTTAGCATTAGATAACGAAGACGAACCGGTGACGATAAACTGTCACGGACATGTGAGGTCATAGTAAAGAATCAAGCATCAATTAATTAACATAGTGAAAACATCTACAACACGAGTCTGATCGAAACGGTCTTTGGAGCAATACAATTTAAAGCAGGGTAGCAAAAATTATAATAATCAAGAGAGGCAGAGTTGAGGGTCTTTATTTGAGGTTCGTATCGATATCCTTTCCATTGTGAGATAATCCCATACCAAGTCCAAAACACAGGTAAAGGTAAAGGTTCCCTTGCTTGAAAGCCAGTCGAGTCCGACTCTAGGGTTGCGGTGCTCATCTCCGTTTCAAAGCCGAAGAGCCAGCGCTGTCGGAAGACGTTTCCGTGGTCATGTGGCCGGCATGACTAAACACCAAGGCGAACGGAACGCTGTTCCCTTCCCACTGAAGTGGTACCTATTTATCTACTTGCAATTTCTTGCTTTCGAACTGCTAGGTTCGAACTGCTAGGCAGGAACTGGAACTAGAGACGGGAGCTCACTCCGTCATGCGGCGCACTCGGGTCTCGAACTGCTGAACTACCGACCTTCCACAGCCTGCAGTTCCCTTGAGCCACCGCAGCTCCCCAGAACACATGGCCCGGCCTTATATTTTATTTATTTATTACATTATATTTGTGACTCGCCTAATCCCCACGATTGTGGGGCGCTGGGCGACGTACAGATTTAAGACCATAAAAACCATATCCGACATATTATACAGAATTGAAAGCAAGTAGCGATGTGTTGTGGCTCCCTCCTGTTTTCTGTGGGAGTTTCATGAGCCAGGGGTGTTACTTGTCGAGTGGGTGCTGAGTTCAAACGATGCAAAGTTGACAGGACACAAGTCTGCAGGAAGCTGTCTGAAACCTCTCGGCTTCCCAGCGTTTATTTATAAGCTCAGTTTTCCCCCATTTCCCTCCCCCCTTCCTCTCACACTCCTTCTCCCTGCGTAGAGGAAAGTTTCAAGCATTCTAGCATCCTTTTGGAATGTGTGTGTGTGTACAGGCAGCTCTCTGTTATCTCTGCCAAGGTCACACTGACTGCGTAGGCAGTCACCAGACTTCTCATGCTGTTAGCACACAAATACTTTCGGGTTCCCAATTTCCAGGCAGGAGAAGAGTTGATCCATCTGCACTGCTTTCCTACACGGGGAAGGAAGCTCCACGGGGGATGGGGGGGGTCCCAAGTAGGGTGCCAGCCATGGTGTAAACCGTCGCTGTCCTCAACCAAACACCTGGCGGAACATCTTCGCCTTAGAGGCCCTGCGGAATCGCATAAGATCCCGCAGGGCCCTGTTGTTATTTGGCAGAGAGTTCTACTAGGTCGGGGCCAGGGCTGAAAAGGCCCTGGTTGAGGACAGCTGGATATCTCCAGGGCCAGGGACCCACCAGCAAGTTGTCCTGTGAAGAGCGTAAAACTCTCCCAGGGGTATAACGGAGAATATCGCATCAGAGCCAAGGTCCATTAAAGTCAGTATTGGCTACTCAGGCTGGCAGCGGCTCTCCGGGGTCTCAGGCAGAGGTCTTTCGCATCACCTACTGCCAGATTTTGTAATTGGAGATGCTGGGGATTGAACTGGGGACCTTCTGCACGCAGATGCTTTGCCACTGAGCCACAGCCCCTTTTCCCAGTGGAATCTGGAAGCCTTCAGAGCTTTAGTGAAACATTCACTATAAATCTCTTATTCCGCCCTTCCTCCATGGAGTTTGGGGTGGTGTCCGTGGTTTTCCCCTACTTTACCTGCACAACAACCCTGCGACGTATGCCTGTGTTGGGCCCAAGGTCACCCAGCAAGCTTCGGGGTCAGGGTCAGCCCGATATTTTAATCTATCTATTTATTTAACTTTTAAACCACTCTCTTGCAGAGGGCTCAGGGCAGTGGACAGCTTTTCAGTAAATACGTATATGAATTGATCGTCGTTCCAGTTCAGTTTAGAACAGTTAAAACAGTTAAAACAATAAGAATCACAACTAATTCAGAGGGATACCAGTTTATATCCTTCCCCATGGGGGGGGGGGAGTAGAGGAGGCCAGGCTCGATGACAAACTGTTGCTTGTCCCCAGGGCTTTTTTTGTAGAAAAAGCCCAGCAGGAACTCATTAGCATAATAGGCCACACCCAACAGCAGGAACTTATTAGCATATTAGGCCACACCCCTGACAGCACAGCTTATTAGCACATTAGGCCGCACCCCCATGTTACCAGAAGTGTGGTGATCCAGCCACACCCACCTTTTGCTTCTTATTCTGTTTACCTTGTTTGTTGTCAAAACCCAGGGCTTTTTTTGTAGCAGGAACTCCTTTGCATGTCAGGCCACACACCCCTAATGTAGCCAATCCTAATGAGTTTCTGCTGTTGGGTGTGGCCTATTATGCTAATGAGTTCCTGTTGGGCGTGGCCAACTTGGGAGCCAGCCGGAACTCCGTTCCTGTGCGTTCCTGCCCAAAAATAGCCCTGCTTGTCCCCAACCGTAGGCCTGGCAGAACATCTCTGTCTTGCAGGCCCTGCAGAACGGCACTAAGTCCCTCAGGGCACAGATGTCACTCAACGGAGTGTTCCACCAGACCGACACGATGGCCGAAAAAGCCCTGGCTCTGGCCGAGGACAGCCAGATATCTTTTCGGGCCAGGGGTCACCAGGAGGTTCTTCTCCCCGGAGTGTAATGCTCACACACACACACACAAAACCTTTATTGGCATGAAAGCACAAAACGTCATCGAGATATGGGGAAATACTAAGATGCATCAGTCACTTACACTTCTGATTGCATAATATAAAAATGTTGCAACAGCCTCCATTATTTTGCAATTAGAATTAAACAGAAGGAAGTGACCAGTTGAGTCATCAGAATGCCAGCTCTCACCCTCTAGAAACGGGGTAATAAAACGAGATCGGATATCCCTATAGAGGGGGCAATGAAGTATGGTGTGTGTAGTGGATTCTATATCCTTTAGAGAGCGCTATTTTTGGGCAGGAACACACAGGAACGGAGTTCCGGCTGGCTCCCAAGTTGACCACGCCCAGCAGGAACTCATTAGCATAATAGGGCACACCCAACAGCAGAAACTTATTAGGATTGGCTACATTAGGGGGTGTGGCCTAACATGCAAAGGAGTTCCTGCTCCAAAAAAAGGCCCTGGGTTTTGACAACAAACAAGGTAAACAGAATAAGAAGGGAAAGGTGGGTGTGGCTGGATGACCACACTTCTGGTAACATGGGGTGCGGCCTAATGTGCTAATGAGCTGTGCTCTCATGTGTGTGGCAGGATATGCTAATGAGTTTCTGTTGTTGGGTGTGGCCTATTATGCTAATGAGTTCCTACTGGGCTTTTTCTACAAAAAGAGCCCTGGTGGATTCTATATCTTTTAGAGAGCAAGGACAAAGTCTGTCTACATACGGTATCTGGCGGCACCTCCCTAAAAGCACCTCTGGCGGCAAAACATTAAAGTGTGCCAGCATGTATGCGCTGCGATGATGTGGGGCTGTTAAACTTGACAGATACTTCGCAGTAGAGCCCATGTCAAGAGTGTAATGCTCTTCGTGGGGGTATACCAGGAAGAGGCAGTCCCGTAGGCACGTTGATCCCAGACCGTTTAGGGCTCTAAAAGTTCATACCAGAACCTTGAACCTTGAACCTGGCAAAGCACTGGTTGAATGTGTGCTGTCAATGAGGTCCCAGTAAGGACCCGGGCCGCTGGCATTCTGGACCAGTTGTAATTTCCGGATCAGTCTCAAGGGTAGCCCTCTGTAGAGCAAGTGACAGCAGCCTAACTTGGAGGTGACCATCGCGTGGATCGTTGTGGCTAGGTCAGGGCGAGAACAGGAAGGGGGCCAGTTGCCTGGTCTGGATCTAGCACAAGACCTACTGACATCGGTGGAACCGGATGGGTTCTGCAGTGGCCGTTTGGTCCTTTTAGTTTGGATAGGACCAGAACCGGTGAGTTTAGGCAACACAGGTTTCCCCCTCTCCTGTTGAAAGGACCAGGTAGTAGGTGATGTGGAAAGCTTCTGCCTAAAGGCCTGGAGAACCACCACCAGTTCAGGTAGATAATACTGACCTTGATAGACTGATTCAGTAGAAGGCGCGCATATATATATTTTGTGATTCCGCCCCCTGCCCTATAGATAGATAGATAGATAGATAGATAGATAGATAGATAGACTTTGCCTCATGTGGCAGCCATTTTGTGATTCTGCCCCCTGCCCTATATATATATATTGACTTCGCCTCATGTGGCAGCCATTTTGTGATTCCGCCCCCTGCCCAATATATATATATATACATACACACTTCGCCTCATGTGGCAGCCATTTTGTGATTCCGCCCCCTGCATATATATATATATATAGACTTCGCCTCATGTGGCAGCCATTTTGTGATTCTGCCCCCTGCCCAAAGGTGCTTGCAGGCTCAAAAAGGTTGGGAACTCCTGGAGCAACATGTTCTTGAGACCTTCTCCCCCCTTTCAGTCACAAACTAAGTTCTCTCTGCAGAAGAGGAGACAGATCCTAGAATTAACTAGCCCTGCCCTTCTCCACCCCCACCCCCCAATTAATTTTGTGACCATGACTACTTCTTTCATTTCAGATGATTATCCCTAACTTTATTTTCCAGGTTCAAGTTCACAGGCTGGTCTCCCTGCCTCCAAGTAGGTATCTGCTCTTTGTGTGGGTGCCTTTATGTACATCTGCTTTAAATGGAAAATAATAGTGGCCGAAGGCTGTCATTGGAAGGCTGTTGGGAGAAAGGGGGCCGATGGGTACCCAAAACGAAATGGCCGTTGGTGGTTTGGGGTTCACTTTGCTAGAGAGAGAAAGAAGGGGAGAGCTTGTAGCCGAACAAGTACATGCTGCAGACCTCGCACAATTTAACAAGGGTTCGTACTGTGTTTTTTTCTTATCCGTGGCCTTTTAATTGAAAAAGACCCTACACTCCTAATTAGGAACGGGCACAAACTGAGCCATGAAGTGAAATTTGTGGCGAATTTTGCCCTGTTTGTGGTTCGCAAACCAAAGTTCTCGATGCAGTTCATGGGGTTCGTGCCAGTTTGGGGCCGGAGTAGAAAACAGGGATTTAAAATCTCCTTAAACCCAAAACAATATATATATATATTTTTGGTTCATGCCCATCGCTACTCCTAATACTGGTTTCTGCATTTTGGTGTCGTGGCATTTATAGGTGTAAAACTAATTTACACCCAGGCACAGTTTCGGTCTTCCCTACATTGAATTCTTAGCCTCCTCCCTTCTGGTTTTTCTAGGGACTTTAGGACAATTGTTCTCCTTCCTTCCCTTTTATCCTCACAACAACTTTGTGAGGTAGGGTAGGCTGAGAGTTGGTGGTTAGCTCAAGGGCATCCAGTAACCGTCATAACTGAGTGGGGAATTGAAACCCCGTATAAATCAGTGGTGCAGCCTCATTTGGAATACTACAGCTCTGGTCACCACCAATGTTCCCTCTAAGTTGTGGAGTCTTGTGAGCCACAAATTCTGCTTTGTGAGCTGCTGGCATTAAAGTTGTGAGCAGGCAATTTGACTACTGCATAACTCAGTTTGCCTTGGAGTCCTCCTTCCCGAGCGATGACAAAAATGTGTGAGCTGGAGCTAAGAAACTGTGAGCTAGCTCACACTAACTCAGCTTAGAGGGAACATTGGTCACCACACCTCATAAAAGATATTGTAGCATTGGAAAAAAATGCAGAGAAGATTAAGGGGATGGAACAACAGTTTGGTGTAGTGGTTAAGTGGGCGGACTCTAATCTGGGAGAACTGGGTTTGATTCCCCACTCCTCCACTTGTACCTGCTGATGTGACTTTGGGCCAGTCACAAGCTCTGGCACAGCTGTCCTTGAAAAAGGGCAGTTTGTGTCAGAGCTCTCTCAGCCCCCCCCCCCTCACAGGGTGCCTGTTGTGGGGAGGGGAAGGGAAAGGAGTTTGCGAGCCGCTCTGAGACACCTTCAGGTAGTGAAGGGCCGGGTATAAGTCCAATCTCTTCTTTTTCTTTTACCTCACAGGGTGTCTGTTGTGGGGAGGGGAAGGGAATGGAGTTTGTAAGCCACTCTGAGACTCCTTCGGGTAGTGAAGGGCCGGGTATAAATCCAATCTCTTCTTCTTCTTTTACCTCACAGGGTGTCTGTTGTGGGGAGGGGAAGGGAAAGGAGTTTGTGAGCCGCTCTGAGACTCCAAGTGAAGGGCGGGGTATAAATCCAATCTCTTCTTCTTCTTCTTCTTATGAAGAAAGGTTAAAGAGGTGAGGGCTCTTTAGCTTGGAGAAACGAGAACTGAGGGGTGACATGATAGAGGTTTACAAAATTATGCACGGGACAGAGAAGTCCTTTTCTCCCTTTCTCACAGTACAAGAACTACCGGTCACTCAGTGCAATTAATGAGTAATAGGTTTAGAGCAGGTAAAAGGAAGCCCTTCTCCATCCAAAGAGTAATGAACACATGGAATTCACTGCCGCGGGAAGTGGTGGCAGCGACAAGCATAGACAGCTTCAAGAGGGGAATTAGATAAACACAAGAAGTGGGGACCTGCGATATTTGCGGGGGGAGTATTCCCTGCAGATCCCCCGCTGAAGCAGCAGGAGCTCCACATAGAAGTGGAGGAGGAAGTGGCTGCAGGTGAGCCCATTAGGCGGGCCCACTGAGCCTACCAAGCCTCCTACCTTGCCCCTCCCCGGCACTGGTGGCGAGGCCCACACAGCTCCCAGCCTCTGGGCCTACCAAACCTTCTCCCTCCCCGCACCAGTGGCGAGGCCTGTGCAGCTCCCAGCTGCTGGGCCCACCAAGTCTTCTCTCCGGCCCCCCATCACCGGTGGGGAGGCACAGTTCCCAGTGCATTCTCTGCACATGCACAGGGAATGCTCTTTTACTTTTGCGGGGATTTAAGTATCCCCCCGTATTTTTGTTTCTACATTTCAGATTTTTCTGGACACCTGAGGAGTGCCACAAGTGACCTCCTGATGGCACGGGTTTTGGCAGCCGTGTGACACAGAGTGTTGGACTGGATGGGTCACTGGCCTGATCCAACATGCCTTCTCTTACGTTCTAAACCCCCATCTCCATGATCTAATCCTGGCACTTTTGTATAGCACTGGCTCCCTGATAGGTTATCCCTTGCCAGAACTGTGCCTTTTTCCAGAACAGGAAGTTGTCAGACTGCTTCTGTTCTGGGAACCTTTTTCCAAAGAGACTTCTTTTGTCTTGCAGAGGATTCTGGGACACCTTACTTATTATTTACAACATTTTGACCCTGCCTTTCAGCCCTCCAGAGGGCCACCAAGGCCGCAAGCAGATTAAAAAACATATATAATTTTTTTAAAAAAACCTTGAAATGGTTAAAACCAAAGAAGTACACATTGTTTAAATAACTACAACTATGTTATAATGTGTGCAATCGAATAAAGTAATCGTAATAATTGTGCACCGTCAAGTCGCGACCGACTTGTGGCAACACCAGGACTATGGGGGTTTGCAAGGCAAGAGATGAGCAAAGGTGGCTTGCCGTTGCCTACAACCCTGGAATACCTTAGTGGCCTCCCTTAGAGTTTGGCATAGTGGTTAGGAGCACGGACTTTAATGTGGGAGAACCGGGTTTGATTCCCCACTTCTTCTCCACATGGCAGCTGCTGGTGTGACCTTGGGTCAGTCACAAGTTCTCTCAGAGCTGTTCTCTCAAGGGCAGTGCTCGAAAGAGCTCTCTCAGCCCCCGCCTACCTCACAGGGTGCCTGTTGTGGGGAGGGGAAGGGAAAGGAGACTGTAACCTGCTCTGAGACTCCTTCGGGTAGTGAAGGGCCATGGGGTATAAATCCAATCTCCTCCTCCGTTCATATGAATACTAACCAGGGCTGATGCTGCGTAAGTTCTGAGAACAGACGAGACTGGGCTTGCCTGGACCGTCCAGATCAGGCCAAGAGATGTTCAGAGGTGGTTTGCCATGGCCTGCCTCTGCGTAGCAGTCCTGGGCTTTGTTGGTGGTCTCCCATCCAAGTACCAACCAGGGCTGACCCTGCTTAGCTTCAGAGACCTGATGAGATCGGGCTAGCCTGGGCTATCCCGGTCAGGGCAAGAGAGGAGCAGAGGTGGTTTGCCATTGCCTGCCTCTGTGTAGCGACCCTGGGCTTCCTTGGTGGTCTCCAGGGGTCATTCCGTAGAAAAAGAGGTGCAGGAGCTCATTAGCACAGCTCATTTGCATATGTCACGCCCCCTGACATCACCGGAAGTGTGTCAGAAGGCAGCACCCACCGCTCAGGCTCCACTGGACTGTTTTGGATTGCTAGCTATTGAGTGTGGGGGGGAAATGTGCAGATCTGTCCCTCGCAGAGGAGGGAGAGCTTGTACCTGAATAAAACTTGGTCTTAAAGGTGCCACTGGACTGTTTTGG
>NW_015166048.1:18279-22048 GCF_001447785.1 Gekko japonicus
GGTACGAGTTAAAATCAACAGTCCTAACCCGAGTGCCAACCATCATGCTGATGCGCTTCTACCACCAAGGAACAAAATTTCGCAATCTGATAGAGCGCTGTGTGTTCAAGGTTAAGAAACAAGTTCTCCACCTTGTCCTGATCTGAAGTGCCTGCCAGAAGGGGATTAATAAGTTTAGTACGAGCCTCTTCAAATACCGGGCATCTTAGGAACACATGTTCCTGAGATTCAATCTCCCCCAACGCACACAAGCATAGCCTCTCTGTTCGGGGTATTTTTTTAAATTTACCCTCAAGAACTGCAGAGGGTAAGGCCGAGCATCTGGCCAGAGTATATGCCCTCCTAAGTTTACGTGACTCCAAAACTTTAAGATATGGGGCCTGCACAACGATGTATTTGTTACTAATTGGCGCTATAAATGTTGGGGACACCTGTAGATCAAATTGGCGTTCGGTATCCTTGATCCTCTGTCTAATTTCTAACTTAGCTCGGTCCCTACCCATCTCCAGCAGCGCTAAGGGAGAATACCCCAAGAGCGAAATTTTCCGCTTAACAGAAATCAGCCAATTGGATTCGAAGGCATCAGTCAGGATCAGGGGCGCTAGACCACACGGGTTCAAATTGATCTTTAGCCAATAGAAGATGGAGTATAAGGCAATCATGGCTTCAACCTTCAGCATGCCAGTCTCTAGCCGTACCATTGCGTTAGATACGCATCTCGGAACTTGGAGCACTGCTCTCAAAAACTTTGACTGGACTAGCTCCAAGGGAGCATAGCTGGATGGAGGCGCTCCAAGCAGCGTTCCGTAGAGCATCTGGGCAAGTGTTTTGGCCTTATAAAGTTTTAAAGCTGGTGGTACAAAAAAGCCCCCTTGGGAGCTGAAGAACTTAAGAATACCATGTGAGGATTTTTCACCCAAGCAAGCAGCTGCCTGACTATGGGCAGTCCTAGATCCAGAGGCTTGGAGGATCATGCCTAGATAGCGAAAGCTAGCTACCTGTTCCAGGTTCTGCCCGTTTACCCTCCACTTCCTTATTTTGGGTTGTTTCCTTCGAAATAAATTGGTCTCGGGTCTTTCTGATGGCACGGCTCTCAATAGGCCATTTCACTCAAGGTTTCGTCAATGTAATTCCAAAATAACTCACCCTTTCATATTTTTTTGCAACTTTTTTCCTGTTCTTTCTTCCTTTCTAGCTTACATCAGCTTTAAAGGTAAAGGTAAAGGTTACCTTGCTCAAAAGCCAGTCGAATCCGACTCTAGGGTTGCGGTGCTCATCTCCGTTTCAAAGCCGAAGAGCCAGCGCTGTCCGAAGACGTTTCCGTGGTCATGTGGCCGGCACGACTAAACACCAAGGCGCACGGAACGCTGTTACCTTCCCACCGAAGTGGTACCTATTTATCTATTTGCAATGTCTTGCTTTCGAACTACTAGGTTGGCAGGAGACATCCGCTTTAATGGTTTGTTATTCACTGGATAGTTAAAGAAGATCTATTTCCCCCTAAACATGACTTCGTTATCGTATCATGGTTGTTTTCCTACGAAGTTCAGCCTGTCCCGTGATCTCTTGTCCTTGACTCCACTGGCATTAAAGGTGTGAGCAGGTGATTTGGCTGCTGCATAAATCAGTCTGCTCTGGAGCCCTCCTTCCTGAATTAAGACAAAAATGTGTGAGCCGGAGGCTAAAAAACTGTGAGCTGGCTCACACTAACTTAGCTTAGAGGGAACACTAGAGGAGCGGGAACACACCGAAATCACCAGCGCGTGCAAGTCTTGATATTGCCAGGTTTTAGGATATTTTAGTGCTAGATCTTGTGACAGGACCTCTGAAAGAATTACCTTGGAGCAGTGTTCCCTCTAAGCTGAGTTAGCGTGAGCTGGCTCACAGTTTTTTAGCCTCCGGCTCACACATTTTTCTCTTAGCTCCGGAAGGATGGCTCCAGAGCAAACTACTTTATGCAGGAGCCAAATTACTGCTCATAGCTTTAATGCCAGTAGCTCACAAAGTGGAATTTTTGCTCATAAGACTCTACAGCTTAGAGGGAACATTGCCTTGGAGTGCAAGATTTCTGGGTTTTAACGAAAAGAAATGCACACTAGTTGTGTTTTAGTGCAGCAGCTGAATAAGGGTGTTGAAGTCAGCTAGGAATGATGAGAGCTGGGTGCGGGCTCTTTTTGTAGCAGGTACTCATTTGCATATTAAGTGACACACCCCTAATGTAGCCAATCCTCCAGTCGCAAACTATTTACTTATACATTCAGGTGGGGTAGCCATGTTGGTCTGAAGCGACAGAACAAAGTTTGATTCTGGGTATAAACTTCCGTGTGCAGGCACACTTGTTGTGTTTAAAAAGGAAAAATTGGTATTTAGCAGAGATAAAATAGCTTAGCAGTGCCAGAGTAAAATAATTCAGACTCAGAGTCCATGTGTGATTAAAATATAAAGTTTTTACTCAATTCTAGCATGGGGAAGGGTAACTGGGATGAAAATAACAACAGAGCTAAACGCTACATCCTTACACTACAAAAGACAAGACTAGAAGAAAAGTAATGGCTGCTCTTCTTTCTGCTTCAGAACTCCAAACAAAGACGGGAAGAGGAGCCATAAAATGCTAAAACACTTTGACACTATCACTCCAATCAAACTCCTAGATCAGGGAGAAAATTCCTGGGCTTCTTACATCTAACAAGCATTGGCTACATGAAACACATGTGACTTCCTGTGAGCAACACAAACAAACATTTAACCCCAGATATACTGAGTGTAATTTTAACTTGTCATACCCAACAACACTTCTTCAGATATTTGATATACAGTCAGGCAGTCACACAAAGGTGCTGTCCCGTTGCCAGTTTCTGGGTTAAAAAAAGATAACCCCTGATTGTAGCCTTTTGGACATGGACCAAAAGGCTTGTGTTGTCTGTCTACATATTTTTTCAAGCCAGAATTCTTGTGATCTCCTGATCAGCGTTTAAGTTCATAGAGATCCAGGTGGCCAGCTGTGTTGTTCTGGAGCAGTAGAACAAGTTTAGAGTCCAGCGGCACCTTTAAGACCAACAAAGGTTTATTCAAGGGCATGAGCTTTCATGGGCAGGGCACACTTTTTCAAATACCTTCCATTCCAATGTATTTGAAATTTATTTGGAAAAGCGTGCGTGCCCACGAAAGCGCATACCTTGAATAAACCTTTGTTGGTCTTAAAGGTGATGCTGGACTCTTAAGTAAGTTCATATAGCCAGTGTGTCTACCCTGGATTTTTAAAGAAGCGAGACACAACTTAAATCTGTGTCGAAAGATCCTGATTATGTGTTCTGGTTTAAGAGCAGAAGTCACACCTGGCAGGATCAGGCCTAGATCTAGCCAGATTCATCATCCCCCTCCACCCCCAAGAACCTTGGGAAGGAAAATCCCAGCTAGGAAATGGTCACTGGTCAACCGATGGTTATCTTCTGCCCATTTGGTAGGGTAGCAGAACTTTCTCTATATCTCTTGAATTTTAATAGGCACCCATTGATGCTAATGGAGAGGAATGGAGCCCAGAGTTGTCTTCTAAGTGAAAAGTAGGATTGACCACGTTTGAAATAGTCGGGTAGTGCGGGAAGGGGTTTATTCATCAGAAAATTTTGTTCTTCCGTTTCTCAGGTGAACCCGCAGAAGAGATCTGGAGCGAGGACCTCGAAGCTGCAGGAGTGTCCAGATGTTTACAGAGCGCATCCCAGGTGCTCAGTCCGGGAGTCCGCGGGAAGCACAAGCAAGGCAGAAAATGTGA
>NW_015166049.1:0-5737 GCF_001447785.1 Gekko japonicus
TTCCCTTTAGACATTTTCATTCTCAGGCAAATTCCTGTTCATGAAAGGCCACCTGATGCTGCTGTAGCCATGCAGAGCCAGGGCCTGGCTGAGGTTCTTAAAGGGCTGAGAGTGAACAAGCTGAAACTGAATCCTATCAAGGGGGAGAACATAATGGTAGGGGGAGGCTGAGGTCCTTGAGGGTGCTGTGCTTCCCACACTGGAGGTCTTTGAGGGTGCTGTGCTTCCCACACTGGATGGGGTGCCGCTCAACCTTGCTGGCTCAGCTGAAGGGGTAGGGGTTATGTTCACACCGTGGCTTGTGAAGAACCACATTCACCATCTTCGTCCACAAAGACAGCCACTCTTAATTCCCTCCCTGGCAGAGGTGTGGGAGACAGACACAGAACGAGTGTCCCTAGATGCTCAGCTCAGCCACAGGTGTTGAAGGTCAGTGTCGGGATATTTCCTTTCTCCCAGCAGGCTCCAAAGACCCACAGCCAGGGAGCAGCAGCAGCAGCCCGGCATCTTCACCAGAACAAACCGGGGGAACAAGATGGATGCTGGGGGAAGGGCAGCAGGGTCCAGTGTTCAAAAGGACGTTGAAAGATGTGCATGTTCATCTGCGTTCTTGATCACCCTGCTGGGGAAAGGGAGCAGTCAGTAGCAGAGGTGCACAGGTTTTACTGATTAAAGCAGTTTATCTAGGCAGGATGAACAGCACACCACAAAGCAGGATAAAACTAAATTCATGGTAAGTGAAGACATGATAAGATGTTCCTTGCCTTTTATCATTTATCAAGCCTTTAGTTTGGCCATGGTTTTAGAGTGGCGTTAGTCATAGTGCCGTAATCAACCATTTAAACCTCGTGGCCCCTGTGAATCGGTCTCCCCAGAACCCCTCCAGAAAAGTAGACTGGGGTGTCCAGTGATGCCTCCTGAAACCTCTTGAGAGCTCTGCCCAAGCGTTTCTCTGTCGGGGGCCACAGGACATCTCCTGGCACCCCTTGCTCCAGAGCCTTGACTATTTCTCTCCCTGTCTCCATATCTCCTCCTCCCCTCCCGCCTGGAATGAGGCTTCTTGATATCCAACCAAGCGACGGGAGGATCAGTGGAGGAGCTCAGGGGCTCTTTCCCAAGATTCACTCAGGGCGACCTGGACTCAAATGCCTAGATTAGTCATGAAGCCTGAGCCTACTTTACAGGGCTGCTGTGAGGATAAGAGAGTGTATCCCCCTCATGAGTTCCACGGAGAAAGGCAGAGCAGAAAGATGAGATGCAAACTGCCGGATCAAGACACAGGCCAAGAAATGGAGGGCTAGCCCAGGCATGGTCCCTGGACGTTGTCCCGGCATCCGAAGTGAAGAGGGGGTGGGGTGGGAGAGCGAAAGAGAGCAGGGACTGGCCTGGCATGCTGGTATCCCGAATCCACGGATGGGCTGAGAACAGACAGTCCTCATGACAGTTGAGTGACTGGGTGTCTGAAAGGGACCCGCCCCTGAGGGAGTCCAGAACCCCCCATTTCTTGGTGGAGGGGGCTGCCCCCCTTGACCTTGTCTGAGGCCTGGGGGCTGATTTCCAACACTGCCCAGTCAGATGCCCCAGAGAAGCCCCAAAGGAGTGCTGGCAGACAACAGCCCCTCCCCTACTGGTATTTTTTCCCTGCCTTGTAGTAATCATCTGTAAGCCACCTTGGAGACTGCGAAGTGACGGATAAAAGGGGCTGTGGCTCCGTGGCAGAGCATCTGCTTGGTATGAAGGAGATCCCAGGTCATATACCCAGCCACCAATTAAAAGGTTCTGGTAGTAGGTGGTGAGAGAGCCCCCACACACACACCTGAAACCCCCGAGAGTAGACAATTCCGACCTTAAAAGCTGAATGTGAGCCTCCAAGTTCAGAGGCAGTACACCTCTGATACCAGTGCTCAGTGGCAGCATAAGAACATAAGAGCCCTGCTGGATCAGACCAGTGGTCCACCTAGTCCAGCATCCTCTCTCACACAGCGCCAGCCAGTTCCTCTGGCAGCCCAATAACAGGGCTGGCTCTGGGATTCAGAGGATTAGTGCCTCTGAATGTGGAGGTTTCCCTCAGTCACCAGGGCTAGGAGGCACTTATCCTCCACGAATCTATCTGATCCCCCTGTTTATTCCTGTGGCCATCATTATATCCTCTGGCAGTGAATTCCACATTTTAATCACTCGCTGTGGAAAGTGGTATTTCCTTTTGTCCGTCCCGAACCTACTTCCCATCCGATGCCCTTGAGTTCTTGTATTTGGGGAGGGAGAAAAAGTTATCTTTGTCAGCTCTCTCCATCCCATCCATAATTTTATAAACCTCTGTCGTGTCCCATTCCCCCCCCCCCCCCCCCGCCGCCAGTTGTCTCTTCTGAACTGAAAAGTCCCAGGCTCTTCAGCCTCATAGGGGAAAGGTGCTCCAAGAATCTGGTTGTCCTCCTCTCTGTTCTTCCCAGCTCTGCAATGTCCTTTCGGAGGTGACCAGAACTGGACACAGTATTCCAAATGAGGCTGCACCATAAATTTTTAAAAAGGAACGGAGTTCCGGCTGCCTCCCAAGTTGGCCACGCCCAGCAGGAACACATTAACATAACAGGCCACACCCAACAGCAGAAACTCATTAGGATTGGCTACATTAGGGGTGTGTGGCCTAACATGCAAAGGAGTTCCTGCTACAAAAAAGTCCTGGGTTTTGACAACAAACAAGGTCAACAGAATAACAAGCAAAAGGTGGGTGTGGCTGGATGACCACACTTCTGGTAACATGGGGCTGCGGTCTAATGCACTAATGAGCTGTGCTGTCAGGGATGTGGCCTAATATGCTAATTAGTTTCTGCTGTTGGTTGTGGCCTATTATGCTAATGAGTTCTTGCTGGGCTTTTTCTACAAAAAGATCCCTGCATAAATCTATACAGGGGCTTTACAGTATTGGCCGTTTCATTTTGAATCCTTTTCCCAATAATCCCTAACAGAAGAGTTTGCCTTTTATCACCACTGCAACACACTGCTGGGTTGACAGTTTCATAGAGCTACCCACTACAACCCCAAGATCTTGTTCTCTCTCAGTCTCAGCAAATTCAACCCTATCAGCGTATACTTGAAGATGGGATTTTTTTGTCCCCATAGGCGTACAGTTCAGGGGGGTGCAGGGGCGGGGGCTATCCCCCCAAATTTTCCAGGGAGGACTCAGCCTCCCCCGAGGCTTCTGATGCTTGCAAAAAAAACCCCATCCCCCTTCCTGCTTTGAAAGCAGAAGGTTTTTAAAAACTTTTAAGAAAACTTTTTTTTTAACCAGTTTGGGGGCAGTTGCCCAGGCTGTGCTCGTCCAGCTGGCTCAGCGCCGTCTCCACTTCCTGGTCCCCTCTGTTGGTGGAGGGAAGGAGGCAGAGCGCCAGGGGGCTGCTGCCGCTGAGGATGCTGGACCTTGTAATCTGCGCGCTTTGCTGGGGGCGGGGACTGATCAGCCAGCCAGGAGAGCTTGGCCCTACGTGAGCCCGGGGAGGGGGAGCTGACCTCGCTCCTTGAAGGGCTACCTTTCTGCCCCCACCTGGATGGCTGCAAACAGCAAAGGCTCTTCTTCCTCCCAGCCTGAAACAGATCCTCCTGAATCACCTTAATTCTTTCCCTGAAACAACAGCAGCCACCATCGGATTGAAAGGTTTGTGAGCAACACCCTAGATAGTATCATGGATCTACGGCTTCATGATTCTTTGTGGCACAAAAGCTATTTTTCAAAATGTGGAACCTCTGGATTTAAAAAGTGCCCTAAAATGCCCAGCAGTCTGTTGTCCATCTGCCAGCATAGTCAGGCTGTCTGAAGGGGGATATACTAAAAGGAAGGACAGGATTGCCCACTGGAAACAATGGGAGAGGCTTGAAGGCCCATTGGGAATAATGGGAGCTAGGAATGCGGACTAGACTTGTATGGACTCCTTTATACATTACAGCACAAGAAGAGTTGCAAAGGGCTGGGTTGAGGCTTTTCTGCTTGGAGCTGTTTGCCTTGCATTGGGAAGGGATAGCTCTAGTAGTGCGGAAAACGACTAGAGGGAGAGCTAGAAGAGGGGATGGACATTCCTTAGGATAGAAGGATCCCATAATGATAGTCTCTGCCCCCCCCAGTCCATTTCCTCATCCTCATCCTCATTTCCGAGCTCAGTCAGGTGCAGAGATTTTTTTTGGGGGGGGGGAGTCTAGTGCAAGGAAGTCTACTCTCCAATGTAGTAATTTCCTCCAGGGTGATGCTCTGTATTCTTGGTGCTTGGGGGGCAACACTGGGAGCGCTTCTGGAGTTCTGGTCCTGCTGGTGGACCTCCTGATGGCACCTGGCTTTGGGCCACTGTGTGACAGAGTGTTGGACTGGATGGGCCACTGGCCTGACCCAACATGGCTTCTCTTATGTTCTAACTCAGTGTGCTGCAGCATTGAAAAAAAGTCAAACTCTTATGGTAGAGATGATTAGGAAAGGGATTGAGAATGAAACAGCTGAGTTTGTAATGCCCCTGTATAGATTTATGGGGTGGATCTGTTGGATGGAACAGCTGTCACTGTGGGTGTGGAGGGGGAGGTATTTGTGTATTTCCTGCATTGTGCAGGGGGTTGGATTAGATGACCCTGGAGGTCCCTTCCAACTCTCTGATTCTATTACTGTGATATGTATCAACCTGTTATGATGAACCCCTGTATCTCCCTAACTGTCTAGCAGATTTCACCCATCAAATCTTCAGTTCCCCTCAATGACTGAGTTGCCCTACGGTAGTGTGCATAAGTTCCTTGCCACTCTTGTTGGTCTGTAATCTGTTACTGGACTCAAATCTAACTGTCCAGGTATCACCAAATAAGTGTCATGCAAAATGTAGATCTGAACATGGGTCTCCTCAGTCCACACTGGTCTTCATTCCAATGGTCCATCTACTTCAGCATGGTCTGCTCTGATGCAGGTGATCTCTAGAGACTCAGACAGAGAAAGATCTTTTCCAACACCTGTTCTGTTAGACCTCTTCAGTTTAAACCTTTGTCCTTTGGCACACAAAGCATGGTCTCTCTCTACCATCAGTCCATCAGTGTCACCATTGTGACACTGGCAGTGGTTCTCCAGGGTTTTATGCAGAGGATTTTGCCCATGCCGTGCTTTGTTTCTGAGCCGTTGGGCCTGTCTAGGGGGGTTCTCAAGGGTTCCCAGCCCCCCCCTTAATTCCTGGAGAGCCCCTTCCTAAATCCTACATTGCTCCACCTCCATAAATAGTGACAATGGCTTGTGATGTCACTGGCTCCTGCCTATGATGTCACTGGGCCTTGGTTCTTTTAAGGAGCTAGCACAGCAATGCCTCTGGTGCAGCCCCAGCCACCACCACCCCTGAAATTGGAAACTCTACTCCCTTGTGACATGTGCATCACTCTTACCAACACTGAAGTTCCTCAGCCACATTGTGGCCCACTTGCCCAGTTTGTGGAGGTCCTCTTGGATGAGCCAGGCTTGTGGGGGGGGGGGGGTTTCCTTTTCAGACTCAGATTTTATCCCCTGGAAGGAACCTCTGTATTAATTCCCGTTGGGAACCCCCCTGCAGTGGGGGAGGTATGAACTTGTCTTGGGGTGTGAAAAATCCTGCCCGGTGGCGTCTGCTCCCCCTCCCCAAACTCGTCAAAGTAGGGTGGAGGGGGAGCGTTGCGATTCAGTCTCCTAACATGTTTGTGGGGGGTGATTTGAGGATAAATAGGAGGGAGGCGGGGGGGGGGGGTAATG
>NW_015166049.1:5754-6137 GCF_001447785.1 Gekko japonicus
AATGCATCTTTCGTAACAAGGGGTGAGGACCTCTGGAAGCGCCGGGTGCCCGCCTTGCGTGGTGCTGCTGCCAATGATGGTCGTTTGGGGCCGTTTCCTTGCGTTGCGACAATCGCGGGCATTCAGGCGGATCCATTGACAATGCTCGACAGCCCCCTGGAAGAAGGTGGCCCCGAGCTGGCTGATCGCTGCTCAGCTTTCGCCTCTGGCTCCTGCCTGGCCCTGCATCCGGGAGAGGTGCGCGGGAGGGCGCAGAGGGGGCGGCACCCCGACTTCGCCCCGCCCCTGCCCAGCCGCCCGGAGGGAGGGCCGCCTTTTCCGAGGGAGCCCAGCGTGGTCGCCCCACAGACGGGCTCTGGCTTCTGCAGCAGAGAGCTCCTCTC
>NW_015166049.1:7070-10686 GCF_001447785.1 Gekko japonicus
CTCCACCCTTAGCCCCCTCTTCCCCCCCCCTCCTACAAGCATGTGAGTTTCCTCCTACCCGACCTGGCTGTGGGGGACCAGCTCTGCCTGATGCGGGGGCGAAAGAGGGGCAGGCAGAGGCCCCAGATCCCCCCACCGCTGACCCATAAACTGGAGTGCCACGGGGGAAGAATGGAAGGAAGCTGAGGGAGGGCCAGAGAAGGGCTGCTCCAGGGCTTCCAGCCAAACTGCTCTTAATGGAGCTGGGTTGCTGTCGCTTGGGACTGGGTTCCAATCTGATCTAGGTGATCTCAAATATATCCTCCTGAATCGCCCTGATTCTTCCCCTGAAACAACACCCAGCCGCCCTGGGATTGAAAGGCTTCCTTTGCGATCAACTATAGTAAATGGCTTCAGAGATCTAACACTCTGTGGTTGTGCGTGGCACAGAAGCTGCTTTGCCAAATGTGGAACCTGTGGATTTAGAAAGTGCCCAGAAATGCCCAGGGGTCCAGACTGGGGCTGTCCAGCAGTCAGCGGGGGCAGGCTGCCTGGATCAAGTTCTGCTCACCCTGGGACATTGGCAGGGCCACCAGCCTATTCAGGTTTCATCTTGAAATTCCCAAATGACTGGGGAGAGGGAGAAAACTATCAGCACCCATGAGGATCCATGCCCCGTTTTCAAGTTTTTGTGACACAGCAGTGCCAAGATGGAGTGGATCCAGTTTTATATCTGGTGGAGTCCATGGACTTTGATGGGGCGTGTTAAGTAAGCACTCTTCATGTCATCCACGCTGAGTCCCAGTGAGAGAGGCAGGCTGCAAGTAGCATAAATAAAAATGTTTATTAAAGGTGGGGACTGGTAGAATCCATAGACAAATTGTAAAGATATACAAGGATCCATATTTTTAATGTATTTTTGTACCAACGAGGCACCATGAAAGATGTGGGTTTTGTGATCCAGTTCACTGACGTGGGTGTGATGTGTGCTTAGACTTTTTGCTAGGGCCCTGAGTTTTAAAGTGCAGTCTGGGAAAATGTTCTTGTTGATTGATGGGGGTGGGGAGGACCAATGTTCCCTCTAAGCTGTGGAGTCATGTGAGCAAAAATTCTGCTTTGTGAGCTACTGGCATTAAAATTGTGAGCGAGCTATTTGGCTCCTGCATCAATTAGTTTGCTCTGGAGCCATCCTTCCTGAGCAAAGACAAAAATGGGTGAGCCGGAGGCTAAAAAACTGTGAGCTGGCTCACACTAACTCAGCTTAGAGGGAACACAGGGGAGGACACTGATGGGAACCTGGCTGCCAGGACTGAGGAGAGGAGCCAAAGACCCAGATACTGCAGAGCATCTCAAGTCAGGCCTTGTGCTTCATGCATGGCTGAGGGACAGGTTGCCCCTTCACTGCCTGCCTTCTGTTCCTTGCTTGTGTCTGACACACACTCCTCTGGTCGGTGTGGTTTCTCCTTAGTGGTCTACTTCTTCGGGTCCCTGGAGATGTTGCAGGAGATCATGCGCCTGGCGCAGGCTCAGAACATGACCAACGGTGACTACGTCTTCTTCTATCTGGACATTTTTGGGGAAAGCCTGAGAGCTGAGGGGCATCGGGAGGCAGCCAAGCCCTGGCAGAGCAAGGAGAGCCGAGATGCGGGAGGCCTCCGAGAGGCCTTCCAGGTAAGTCCAGGACTCCGCTGCCGGGACGGAGGGAGGGAAGGGGAAGGAAACTGGAGAGCCGAGGATCGGTGCTGGAATCACCCCAAAGGATCTGGCCTTCCCTGGGTGTGTTGCGATGCAAGCTTAAGGGTGTGGTGGGATTTGGGGAGGGCCACAGTTTAATGTGTGGAGCCAGGACCTTCGGGAGATCTGAAGCCAGGGTGAGTCCTGCCGTGGTCCTGAGCAGGTGCAGAAATCTTTCCCCTTGTAAGGGAGCCCCCCCCAGCCAGACTCTTTGCCTCGACACACACAGGGAAGGGGGGTTGGCTTCTGGGCTCCTCCAGCCTGAGCCACGGCACCTCTCGGGAAGGAGGGGGACTTGCTGCAGAAAATGGGCTCCTGGGGGGCGCTCTGCCTTAGCTGGGCACTTGGAAGGGGGGGGGTTGGGAAAGGCCTCCCTCCGCAGGGAAGGAGAATGGTTTGTTCTCGGCCTTCTGCACAGCCCCCCCTTTGGGATTGCACAGGCCAAGGCCCAGATGTTTGCCTGCAACTTAACGAACAACAATTACAGGTAAGTGTGCTCCTGTTTTTTACCTGGGTAAAGCCCATTGGAGCCTCTGGCCTCTGTTCTTTGTGTAGAGACAAGAGTTCCTGGGTCAGGATCCCTTGGCCCAGAGGGAGGAGAGGGGGATGGGGGAGGCCGGACCTCCAAGATAGAGAGTCTTTTCCACCTTGCAAGAGACCAGCCCCGGCAGGACCCTGGCTTGCGGACCTGCTGGTGTGCCTGAAGGCGTCCCAGGCAGCTGGAGGGAGCTCCCCTTGACCTTTTCCTCTCCTTGCAGACGGTGCTGGTGGTCACTTTCCATGAGCCCCAAACCCCCGAATACCGGCATTTCCAGAGCCAGCTGATCCTGCGTGCCCAGAGGGACTTTGGAGTGGCCCTGAATGACTTGCTGGTAAATCCACACACACACCGGCTTGCATACCTTCCTCTGCGCTTGGTTATTATGCGATGGAGTGCAGGGCCCTTTGAGAGGAGGTGAGAGAGATCAGCCGGCATTCTGGGGCCAGCTTGGCCTTGGGAATCTCCTGTCATCACCAAGAAATGACCGAGAAGGTTCCCCAGGTGTGGGGTTGAAAAAGGCAGCCGTGGCTTGGCTTTGCAGGGGGGTCTCTGGGGCTGGCCTGATACATCCAGAACATTAGCCCTTGATCATATGCAGGGAGTTTGCAGTGGCCTTCTTGGTAGTTCTCTGTTCTGGGCAACCATGGCTGCTTCTTCCTCCCTGGCTTTCCTGAATGTGTTTCCAGTGGTGCTCCCTGCGCTGTGTGTTCCAGCCTTGTGGCTGACCACTGCCCCCTCCTCCCCCCATTTCCTCATGTTCACCTGCCCCACCCAGCATGCACTGCCCCCCATGTTCTGCCTTCCTTGTCTGCTTCCAGGCTTGCCTCTTCTCACCCAGGTCTGGACTGGTCTTCCCTCCTTCATCTCTGTCACCCACCTGGAAGTTGAGGTCCAGGAGTCTCCACTGTGTCACCGGGGGACCAGGCAACCCTAAGAGACACCCCTGGATTCCCAGCATCAGACCCCTGCCCCAGCCAAGGAGTAGCTTCTGGCCTGGAGCCATTCAGGGGCCCTCTGTCTCCTGGGCTGAGATAGACCATCAGGGGCCACCTGGACAGGGCGCTTCTTGTGGCTCCACTAGCACAGCCGTGTCTAGATTATCCCCGGTGATGATCTCCGAGTCCAAGGCAATGGCTGCCAGTGGGGTGGGGGACCAGGATAGTTCCGTAATGTTTCTCTCTCTCCCTCCCTCTCTCTCTCCCCCTGTAGCAGGGGACCCTGGTGGCCGGCTGCTTCCACGATGTCCTGCTGCTGTATCTCAGGGCGCTGAACGAGACACTGCGTGAAGGTGGAACCAAGCGGAATGCCAGCCGCATCCTGGAAAAGATGCGGGGCCTGAAAATCCAGGGTATCAAATGCTTG
>NW_015166049.1:11119-21044 GCF_001447785.1 Gekko japonicus
GGCTGAGGGTGGTGGGAGGTGAAAGGCCAGGGGGCCTCCAGACCAATATTCCCTCTAAGCTGTGGAGTCTTGTGAGCAAAAATTCTACTTTGTGAGCGACTGGCATCAAAGTTGTGAGCAAGCGATTTGGCTGCTGCATAAATTAGTTTGCTCCGGAGCCCCTCCTTCCTGAGGGAAGGCAAAGTTGTCTGAGCCAGAGGCTAAAAAACTGTGATCCAGCTCACACTAACTCAGCTTAGAGGGAACACTGCTCCAGACTGTTCCCTTTGGATGGGATTCTGGGAAGTTGCAACAGACATGGAGGAAGGTGCAACCTTGGGTCTGTGGTCTGGATCCAGCCCCTCCTTCCCACAGATGGTGGCTCATTACCTGGGTCCTGAAAAGCGGATCAAGTGGCTGGGGCCCATCCACTGGAAGAAGGGGGCCCCTCCTCTGGACAACCCGCCCTGTGTCTTCAACAAGACTGACCCCTCCTGTGGCCAAGGTGAGTGTGCCCAGGGGCAGAGGGACTCACTGGCCTGTCCACAGTGGCCATTCCTGAGCCCTTTCATCCTCTCTGCCACCTCCAGTGGTGATCCATCTGCTAGGCAGGAGAACCCTCAGTAGGAATGTCCAGGCGCCGGCCATTTTGCCTCACGTTCTGCTCTCTGGTTGCGAGCTCAGAGCCGGTTCTCCACCAAGCAGTTTGGCAGTTCACAAGCCACTGGCATCTTTTCATCGGGTAAATTCTTGCATATTCATACAGTACAACTGGCATTCTTTTTCACATCTACGTGTTCTCACACATTTCCTCTCCTCATGTGGACCCGCCATCACTGCTCACTGCATGGCAACCAATTGTAAAAAAAATGTCGAGAGCAAACTGACCCATCTGACATTGGAGAGCAAACTGACCCATTGGTTTAAAAAAAAAAAAAAAGGTCTTACCGTTTGGTGCTCATTTCATTCTTTGATATCACTGAGGGTTTCCACACATGTACATTTTTGCTCAGCCTTTATGGGATTTTAGTCCTCCCTCCGTGTCATTTAATCATCTGGAGGAGCCTCAGTCTCACCTGCTGCACAGATGCAAAAGTAGCTTGAAATGGAGAAGGGAAGGGAAACCGAAGCACCACAACTTGTGCCTTTCTCTCCATCCCCACCCATGAGTTGCTTTTGGGTGGTTTCTGAATGAGGGCTTTCCCCAACTTAGCCAGTTTGACACCTTTGTCTTGAGAGAAAGACGCTGGGCAAATCCTGATATGCAAGTGAATCCTGGGGAATTTCCTCCGCTTTGAGACAGGCACTCATTATGCCATCCCCAGTTAACCCTTCCACCCACAGTGGTGGTTCCAGCCTGAGGGGTTGGTCACCCCTCAGTAGGGATGTTCTAACCCTCACCTGTTCATCTCAAGACCTACTTGCTGACTGGAGGAGGGAGCTGATTTCTTGCCAGTCAGTTCAGCCTCTCCGGAGAATCTCAGGCCTCTCTGTGCCAGGTAAGTTTTTGCATATTCAGAGATTATAATGCAGTTTGCAGCATTTCAGTAGGGTTGCCAGGTCTGGCTTGGAAAATACCTGGAGACTTTGGGGGTGGAGCCAGGAGAGGGCGGGGTTCGGGGAGGGGCCTCAGCAGGGTACAATGCCAGAGAGTCCACCCTTCAAAGCAGCCATTTTCTCCAAGGGGGCTGATCTCTGTCAGCTGGAGGCCAGTTGTAAAAGTGGGAGATCTCCAGGCCCCACCTGGAGGCTGGCAACCCTACATTTCACACATCCCAGTGGGAGTCCTACTCCACCCCCCCCAAACATACTTGTTACCTCTGCTCACAACTCAGCGGCCAGTCATAAAAATAAACATTGAGCAAATTAATGGGTCAAACAGTGACTATAAATGTGTGCTTTTGTCAATGTCTTACTGTTCGGTGTTCATTTCATTCCGTGTTATCGTCCACGTGCTTTTCCACTCAGCTTTAATGGGAGTTCTCGTCCTCTCTCCGTGTCGTTTAATTATCTGGAAGAGCCTCAGTTTCTCCTTCTGCACAGAC
Organism: Gekko japonicus; assembly: GCF_001447785.1. Lineage (NCBI taxonomy): Eukaryota > Metazoa > Chordata > Lepidosauria > Squamata > Gekkonidae > Gekko > Gekko japonicus. The sequence continues at coordinate 13,144 of NW_015166049.1, forward strand.
GCAAAAGTGCCTGGAAAGGGAGAAGGAAATGAAACGGAAGCAGCACAACTGGTCTGCAGCTGCAAAGCTGTTCAGCCACTGCTCAAGGCGCACGACAGCAAGGTGAACAGATCCGAGGCTCAGCTCAAGAACGATCAGGGCTCTTGAAGGTGGTTTCTTTGCCTCAGACCTGTTCACCTCAAAATCCATGTCATCCTCAACTCATCCTGACCCTCCCCACTGGAGATGTTTGTGTGGCATTCTAGTGGCTTGCAAGTGAAAGCTGAGATGGAAGGGAGAAGTTTCCAGGGTGGAGGCCACAGTGCGCAGAGTTCCAATTGGCACAGCTTGTGTGGTTGTGGCCTCTGGTGGAGCCGAGTTGTGTTGGCAGCACCATGGGTGAGCCATGTGTGTGGAGGGGGAATGACCCCACGAGCACCATCCTTGATCATCCAAGTCTCACCTCAGGGCCAGCTGTGGGCCGGCCTCAGCAGAACTGACCAGCTCCTTCCCAGAGCCTGGCTCCAGATGCGAGACCTCCCACTGCATGGTTCATCAGGGCCTGCGTTGACCCACCCAGAATGGATGCTGCCCTCCTGGCAGCTTACAGGTGAGGAAGGGGTTGGCATATGGGGGCTTGGAAAACCCCTCCTTGTGGCTGCATGCTGGGGGGTGGGATTGGCAAGGGGGCTGGTTGGGGTCAGTGTGGGGCAGGGACTGCCCTCTCTGGGTGGTCACTGGGGGGCTGGAGGTCCTCCTAGGACCCTCCTTCACTTGGGGATGGCCCCTTTTGTGCGGGGATGATGCTGCGTGGCCCTCACTCTCCCCTCCCTCTCCAGCCGGGCATTCAGGAGGAGGAGAGCCTCCGTGGAGACTGTGGAGTTCCTGCTACTGACCCATGGGTGACGGCGTTGAGGTGAGGGTTGTGATAGAGCGACCAGGGTCTGTGTGGAGCTGCTAGGCCCTGTGAGGCCACAGAGGGAGGGGCAGTTGCTGAAGAGAGCCAGTCTGATGTAGTGGTTAAGTGCGCAGACTCTAATCTTGGGGAACCGGGTTTGATTCCCCACTCCTCCACTTGCACCAGGCTGGATGGCCTTGGGCAAGCTGTAGCTCTGATAAGAGCTGTCCTTGAAAAAGAGCAGTTTCTTTCAGTGCTCTCTCAGCCCCACCCACCTCACAGGGTGTCTGTTGCGGGGAGGGGAAGGGAAAGGAGTTTGTAAACTGCTCTGAGACTCCGAGTGAAGGGCGGGGTATAAATCCAATCTCCTCCTCCTCCTCCTCCTCCTGACAGCTGAGGGAGCCCCCACTGAAAGGCCAGGGGTGATTCCTTCCCTCCCTCCCACTGATGTCCCCCCTCCAGAGCTCAGAAGCTAGTGGGAGGGGTCATCCTTGCCTGTAATCTTTCAGGGGTCTTTTCTCTGCCACAGAATCATTGCGAACCATGGCAGTCTCAGGCCTTCTGACTCCGTGGTGGACAGTGGCTTGGTGCTCAGGATCTCTGGCTGTGGGCTGGTCAGTTTTCAGCAGAGTGGGGAGAGTGAGCAGAACCATGCTTTATTTTCCCACCCCACAATGGCAGTACCTTTCTCATTGGCCAGGCCTCCCTTCTTCCCCAGCCCCATAATTAGGAAGAGGCCCCATGACTGCATTCGGCCTGGCTATTCCTGAGCCCGTTTGAAGTGGTCTTCTGCATCCTGTTGAGGGGAACACTGGACCTTTGCAGGATCACCTCCTGACCTTTCTCTCTTTCTCCATCCCTTGACTTCCCCTCCTTGCCCATCCTAAGGAGCCGTGGGCAGCACCTAGTAGAGGCCAGAAGCAGAGAAGTACGGTTTTGTGATCACCTGAAGAGAGACAGCTGTGTGCAGCAGGGCTTTCTCTACTGAGGACAGGGACCTCAGCCCCGAAGGGGAGGAAGGAAGAACTTTGTTGACCTGGAGGAAGCCGAAGATGGTCTCTGCCTTGTTCCAGCTGTATTTTTGGGTCCTCAGCTGGCTCCTCTCTTCCCAGTCAGCCCATGCCTGGCATTTCAAGAACATAAGTGGTGGAAGCTGCTGCCCTTGGCTATTGGGGGAAGGAATCTGGGGTCTTGTGGCATCTCCTGGAGGGTGTGCAGAACCTTCAGTGGACAAGGGGCCTCCCTCTCAGTCCCTTGGGCTGTGGGCTGCTTTGGGGAGCACCTTCTTACTGTGTGGCAGTGTCTGGAGGTTTCTCAGCAATTGGTGCCTCATGTACCAAATACGAACCTGCCCTTGCCAAATCCCCTTAAGCCCAGCAGCCCGAAAGCTGAATTTTCCATGACCCAGAGGCAGTGGGAGAAGGAACATGCCTGGGGGGGATGTGGCCTCTCCATGCCCTGCCAGGCCTCCTTGCAAAGGGAACATTCCCCTTCTCCACCAGAGTTGCTTTCCTGTACTTGTTTTAGGAGCACGTGTGCATCCCTATGGATTCCTCCTCCACACCAGATGAGATTGCAGTGAAAAAGGAAATGAGGAACAAGAAGGTAGCCAAGAGTCTAGTCAAAACAAAACAAAAGAAGCTCTACGAACAGAAGAGAAAACAACGTTCTTCTCTTCAGGAAGCAGAACTGGAGGATAACAACGAATGAAGCTGCGTATTTGAAGTATAGCATTACAATTGCTGCTTAGTTACAGACAAACAAATAATATATGGGGCATACATTCATATATAGTACACTTTGAATTTAAATACCTGAAAGAATGCTGGGCTAGAGGAAACATGTAAGATGTGGAATTCCTTTATCTCTCCTTTTATCCCCACTCCCAGAGCCTGACCAGGTTCTCTGGTCGTAGGAAAGGGGAACACGGGGGTGTTTTCAGTTCATGGTGGGGGTGGGGGGTGGATTTATGGCCTGTTCACTCCTTTTCAGTGTATTCGCTGAGCTTGTCTGCTTTGTCAATTTTAATAGCTGAATTTATTGTTCATTTTAAAGTTTAATCTTAAAACAGTTATGTGTAATGTTAAGGGCCTTCAAGGTGGGCAGCCGTGTTGGTCTGAAGCAGCAGAACAGAGTTAGAGTCCAGTGGCACCTTTAAGACCAACAAAGTTTGATTCAAGGTGTGAGCTTTCATGCACAAGCACTCTTCGTCAGACAATGAAATGGAATTACAGATTGCAGTTGTACATATAGGGGATGGGTTGTTAAATTCGTATGCAAAATACTGAAGATGTTTTTTAACAGATAAAAAGAGTGACAAGCTTGTCATTCTTTTTATCATCTGTTTGGGTTCAACTGAGGGGAGGAATAACAGGTAATAAAGAATGTCAGAATTGGAGACTAATGTTCAACAATAGAAACCATAATCTGGGACAAAGTTTCTCTTTCCACATCTGGAGCTAGAGCTAATATGTTTCTTTTACCATCCATCAATATGTGGAGAAGTTATAGCAAAAATCTCTTACCAAATAGATCTAGATACTCCACATTTATATACCAACCTTGGTTTGCAAACCATGTCCATCCTAGCAGTCTTTGTAAATGGAGGGAATCCAAAGTATACAGATATTGTGATATTATGACCACCAAGAGCCTCCTATCTAAAAAAGAAATGGAAAACAAATTAGGATCACCCATTCCCTGGTTCCTCTACTTGCAACTCCAACATGTAGCAAGCCAATTGAACCTCAAGTCAATTATTTCTTGTCCACACACAAAACTGGAGTTTATTATCAAAACATTTAATGTACAAAATAGGGGCATGATCTCTGCAATTTATGATCTAATGCTTACTGAAAATAAGCCTAAACCTCTCTCTTATCAATTAGCCTGGCAACGGGATTGTAGCTCGGAGATTGATGAGGCTGCTTGGAACCAAATTTGGAGGAACAAGAATGCCAGTCCAAATTCGCTATCAATGGATTTTCACAAATTTAAAATATTAACTAGATGGTACCTGACACCACAAAAACTGTCCCACATGACATCCAGATATCCAACCCATTGCTGGAAAGGGTGTAAAAAAGAAGGAACTTTTGCCCATTGTTTTTGGGAATGCGGAAAAATCCAAGTATTTTGGAAGGAAGTTCTAAAAAACATTCAAGACATTTTGGATATCAGAATTCCCATGAAACCAGAATCTTTGTATTTGGGGTTATGGCCTCAAGACCTAGCTCATCATTATCATAAGGATATTTTAGAAACAATGCTTTATGCAGCCAGACTTTCCATAGCCTCATACTGGAAGGACCCCTCACCACCAAACATTCAAACTTGGCATAATAAATTATGGGATCAGTTCATTATGGAGAGTATTACAGATAAAATCAATAGGAATAGTAGAAATCCTGTAAACTCGAGATTTAATGCCAAATGTTACCCTATACTAGAAGCCTTATCAAATGAGGAATTCATCTCACCAACCTGGAATAACTACAAGTGGTTATAATTACTCTTAGTGAAACCAACTTAAGTTCGTCCCTCATTGGGATATAGTAATATTGTTAAACATATATATTCTTTATAAGCATCAATTTAGTTTTGGATCAAAGCTTGTCTTGTTAAAGAATAACACTATACTTTATATGCACAAAGAGCATTCTACCTTTCAAGTAGATAGGTTCGATCTATCATATAATAAGGTTAATGAAAAGTTATAAGTTTGTGTCATCAATGAACAGTATAACTCACAATATTCAAAGTTTATAGATTTGCACTTATGTATTTCATAAAAATATGTTGGAACAAACAATGTACTTAGTTATTTACATCCAATATTTAATGTAAATTTACAAGCAATCATACTTTGAGAATTATATCTTTCTTATTGTCAAGAATGCTTACCTTTGAAATTTCTGTATTATCGCTAATTTAATACAAATAAAATGTTAATAGGAAAAAAAAAGAATCGGAGACTAATGTACCTTTAATGGTGAGCATCTGCCATTCGATCCCATCCATCTCCTTCCTAGTATGGAGGCCTTTATCAGCGTATCAAAAGGCACCTTTAAGACCAACAGAGGTTTGTTGGTCTTAAAGGTGCCACTGGACTCAAAATTTGTTCTCCTGCTTCAGACCCACACAGCTGCCCACCTGGATATCCATATCGAAAGGCGGCGTATTTTAAACGTATTAAAGCAAGGATCATACAATCTTATGTTTCAACAGGAAGCACGTATAAAAATACAAATGAGACAATATTTAAAGCAACTTGGGTAGGAGATCAGTATGTTTCCACCGGGGACAACTAAAAGCTAAAACTACAATATTTAATAAACATACTATATTTGTGTGTACTGACTGATTAAGAGATAGTGATGGCTGTTATATTTTGATCAAGGGAAAGTTGTATGGTGAGAGGATTAACACTTGGATCAGGATTTGTACCAAATGGAAGTCAGGCTGGAGATTGTGTACCAAATGGAAGTCAGGCTGGTGTTTTTAAAAAGTTTCTTTATACAACTAGAGAATTTTAAAGAAGGTAATATACTAGGAGGGGGGGTCAACTGTGCACCTGACTTGTTACTAGAGAGAACTGTTAAGTCGCGAACTTAACAAGGAGTCAGAGAGTGATTCAGCAAGAATGCGGCTTTTATTCTTCAGCTTCGTTACTTCTCTAACACGGTACAACAATCGCCAGCCAGAACCCATTCAAATAAATACACTGGCTTTTCCTTATTTAAACACTCCCGGCTAATGTAGCCACTCCCACTGTACAATAAACAACCTATGAGATTGTAGAGATAAAGACCAATCACAAGCGATCCCGCTTGGCAAGGTGATTGGCAGACACTTCCTGGGCTAGGGCTCCTATTGGTTACATTAGGATCCTAGCCCAGGGCGAAGCTTAACATTGAATCTCTATTAGACAATTCGCATAACAGTTCATGCAATCAAAGTCCATTTGAATACATAACAAGAACGAGAGTAGAACTAAAACACCAATGCGAAATTATCATGCCAAAGTATTAGTGTTTGCAGGAACAGGGGTTGGTAGATGTTTGGAGAAATCTATGTCCTACAGCTAAAAGTTATACTTTTTTTTCAAATGTACATAAAACTCACAAATAGACTTAATATTGGCTTTGCTGTTGGGGGCCTCAGCTTCTGGCTGGGAACCCCACTGCACCAAATGGAGGTCAGGCTGGTGTTTTTAAAAAGTTCCTTTACACTACTAGAGAATTTTAAAGAAGGTAATATACTAGGAGGGGATGTCAACTGTGCACCTGACTTGTTACTAGAGAGAACTGTTAAGTCGCGAACTTAACAAGGAGTCAGAGAGTGATTCAGCAAGAATGCGGCTTTTATTCTTCAGCTTCGTTACTTCTCTAACACGGTACAACAATCGCCAGCCAGAACCCATTCAAATAAATACACTGGCTTTTCCTTATTTAAACACTCCCGGCTAATGTAGCCACTCCCACTGTACAATAAACAACCTATGAGATTGTAGAGATAAAGACCAATCACAAGCGATCCCGCTTGGCAAGGTGATTGGCAGACACTTCCTGGGCTAGGGCTCCTATTGGTTACATTAGGATCCTAGCCCAGGGCGAAGCTTAACATTGAATCTCTATTAGACAATTCGCATAACAGTTCATGCAATCAAAGTCCATTTGAATACATAACAAGAACGAGAGTAGAACTAAAACACCAATGCGAAATTATCATGCCAAAGTATTAGTGTTTGCAGGAACAGGGGTTGGTAGATGTTTGGAGAAATCTATGTCCTACAGCTAAAAGTTATACTTTTTTTTCAAATGTACATAAAACTCACAAATAGACTTAATATTGGCTTTGCTGTTTAGGTATACTGTTACACTGTTTAGGTATAATTATGCTCCATTGCTGAAGCATATCAATAAAGAATTGAAATATTGCTCTAGGTTAAACCTTTCATGGCTTGGGAAAGTGGCTACAATTAAAATGTTGGTGATACCGCACTTTTTAGATTTGTTTCAAACTCTCCCAATAATGATTACAGATCAATTTTTGCAAAATTGGCAAAAAAATGTTTAAATTTTATTTGGAATAATAAGAGGCCTCGAGTCCAAGCTAGAACTCTATAGAGAAAAACAACAGATGGGGGAATAGCGATGCCAGACTTGCCATATTATTATGCTGCATCACAGTTGCCCCAAATATTAAAATGGGGAAAGACCAATTCCAGCCCTTTGTGGACTGAAACTGAGCAACATCAGATCTCTCCCCTATCACTGGAAGCTATCATATGGCAAACAAAATCATAAAGAAGCCCATTAATGTAGAATCATTTAACAATTGGTACTTCTTTGAAAGTATGGGATAAATGGTGGAAATATATATCTCCAGGAAATTGGAATCTCATCATTAACCTGGTTTCCAAAACGTCAGTTGTTCGAAGGCAGATATACACACACATAAATATTCTTTGAGTCCTCACATTTCTGGCTTACAATCTGCTTCTGGGCCCTCTGCTTCAAGGCTGCTAGTGATTATTATTCCCCTGAAACTTCCCTTTGGCCTGGCAGGTGTCCAGTGACGCCTCCCCAAACCTCTTGAGAGCTTTGCCCAAGCGTTTCTCTGTCGGGGGCCACAGGACATCTCCTGGCGCGCCTCCCTCTGGAGTCTTGGCTATTTCTCTCCCTGTCTTTAGGCCTTCTCCCCTCCCGCCTGGAATGAGGCTTCTTGATATTCAACCAAGCGATGGGAGAATCAGCGGAAGCTAAGGGGCGACTCAAGGCAACCTGGGCTCAGATGCCGAGATTAGCCATGAAGCTACAGGGCTGTTGTGAGGATAAAAGAGGGTCTCCCCATGAGTTCCATGGAGAAAGGCAGAGCACCAAGGTGAGATGCAAACTGCTGGATCAAGACAAAGGCCAAGAAATGTAGGGCTAGCCCAGGCATGGCACCCTCGGTCTCTGGATGTTGTCCTGGCATCCGAAGTGAAGAGGGGATGGGGTGGGAGAGCGGAATAGAGCAGGGA
>NW_015166050.1:0-3460 GCF_001447785.1 Gekko japonicus
ATGCTCAAGGACTGTCTATTTGATTATTTTTTCTGAAACTTTTCCAGGTACAGACATCAAGCTGATGGGTCAGTAGTTTCCTGGATCCTTCTTTTCCCCTTTCTTGAAGGTGAGGACAACATTTGCCCGCCTCCAGTCTTCTGGCACCTTACCTGTTCTCCAAGAACTCTCAGAGTCAGGCTTGCCAAAAGGATCTGCCCAGCAAGATTGCTTGACGCAAGAAAGTGTGGGATGGGAAGGGAAGGGTTTAGCTCCCTCACTCATCTGTTGTGCAGTGTGTTAAAAATAGACCTTCTCCTGCTCTCATGCTTCCAACAGGAAGACTCATGATCGAGTCCACAGAAAGCCTCCGGTCCTGACAGGTTGGACCATTCAGAGTTCCTGAGAACCCTGCACTCTCTTGCTAACACCTTCCAAACTTGAGTAAGGTCAGATTTTCTCTCGCAAGACCAGACCTTATGTTTGTCAGCTGAAGCTCTGCAAGAGGCCAACATAGAGCAGAAATGTCAGCTTCACAGATGTGCAAGGCAATAACTGAAGTCTACTTAATATCTTACATTCTACCTAAGGGAAGAGATAAGAGAACTTTGCTGGCAAGGTTTGAAAGGAATGTGTTTGGGAAATGCCAACAAATTTACATCGTTCTGAGAAACAGGCGAGGGTAACTGTACCTGATGGTGCCTGAACAAGCCCCTTGGCAGTGCGGACTTATAAGTACATAAACATGGATCAAAATGATCGTTGAGCTTTACTATGATTTCTTTCAGTACCCGGGAAAAAGTGACCAGGGATTTATGAAAAGCATGAACAGATGGATCCCATTATTGAGTTTTACCCTCTGCCTTCAGTCGGTCAGGCGGTCAAGAGCCAGTTTGGTACAGTAGTTAAGAGCGCGGACCCTAATCTGGGAGAACCAGGTTTGATTCCCCACTCCTCCACATGTAGCTGCTGGTGTGATCTTGGGTCAGTTACAAGTTCTTTCAGAGCTGTTCTCTCAAGAGCAGTTCTCGGGAGAGCTCTCTCAGCCCCACCTACCTCACTGGGTGTCTGTTGTGGGGAGGGGAAAAGAAAGGGATTGTAAGCCGCTCTGAGACTCCTTCGGGTAGTGAAGGGCGGGGTATAAATCAACCTCCTCCTCCTCTTCTTCCTAATCTCCCCATGCAGTACTATGGAAGGGAAAAAAAATAACTTAAGGACACTAGCAAGTAACCTTGTGTGGCAGGAGGCTGCCACCAGCATTATATTTACATTGCCACAACTACAGTGGAGCAAGGTGGCAGGAAACTGGGTAGAGTTGGAGGGCGTGGGAGGGAGTAGAAGTTAGTTGAACTCTGGTGCTTAGTCAGAATAACTGTTCCATCCCAAAGATGGGGTAATATGACAACTGTCAGTCCACCCCCTCACCCCGCATAGATAGCTAACAGACATTTCTGTCCTACCCTTCCTCTAGAGTTGCCAGCTCTGGGTTGGGAAATTCCTGGAGATATGGGGGTGGAATCTGGGGAAGGTGGCGTTTGGGGAGGGGAGCGACCGCAGGCAGGGTTCCCTCTAAGCTGAGTTAGTGTGAGCCAGCTCACAGTTTTTTAGCCTCCGGCTTACACATTTTGTCTCAGCTCAGGAAGGATGACTGCAGAGCCAACTAATTTATGCAGTAGCCAAATTGCTTGCTCACAACTTTAATGCCAGTAGCTCACAAAGTAGGATTTTTGCTCACAAGACTCCATGCCATAGTCAGCATAGCCAGCAGCGATTATATTTATTCTTGTGCTTCTGGGTTCTCTTGCAACCCTGTTGCTGTGGCTTCCTTCAGACCTTTTTAATAAAGTTTGGAGCCAAAGTGTAGATTAAAAAAAATGCTAAAATGGGTTTCTCCTGGACTGACTTATTACCTTCGGCTTTAAGCAAAGTGTGCCCCTCCATGACTGGAAAACTTGAAGAATTTGACAGGCAGCTGTTATGAGCCAAGAGGGTCTGGTCCCCAGGGACGCACAGCTGTTATGTGCTGATGCCAAGAGGGTCTGGTGACAGTCCCCTGTGTTTGGGGGCTTTTTGCTGACATTCTCTTTTATCTTTAGCAAATAACCATCCTGTCTTATGGTTCCAACTTATTTATTTGATTTTTTTAAGTCGCTGCTCACCCGGGGTGGTGGTGGTATCTCACGGCGACTTGTAGCACTTAAAACAACTTCATAATAAATTAGCTAAAAATAAATAAATAATTCATATATAATATTAAAATTAATGACTCAGCACCATACCACTATCAAACCAGCCCAGAGCTTCTGGTGAACCTCTAAAGGCCAACCTGAACGATCCATTATTGCAAGCCCTGCAGAAACTAAGCAAACAGGGGCCATCACTGAGAAGGCGTTTCCCTTGGTAACAGCTACTGGAGCCATCCTGGGACTGGGCACCTGTCAGAAGCCTCAAGAGGATGACTGAAGGGGGCATGTGGGGTTATAACAGGAGAGATGGTCTGGTAGGAATGAAGGTCTCAAGCCACAGGGGGCTTTAAAAGTTAACACCAATGCCTTGAATTAGATCTGGAAACTAACTGGTAGCCAGTGCAGCTGCCACAAAATCAGAGTAATATGAGCTGACCATGATGTTCCAGTTTACCACAGGCTCTTCTCGTCTGAAGGTTTTAATGCTCTCCCTTAGGTGGAACTTCACAGTAGATTTGCAGGGATTTCTTGGGAGAAGAGACAGTGCCCATGTGGAAGTCAGATATTAGAATCTGTTACTAGTTTCCTGTTGGGAGGGTTGTTGCGAGCTTTACACTAAGCCAGGAGCCTCTGTGCTACGTAGCTCCAGTCCCAGTTACCTCTCCTGTTTGGTCTGCAGACTATCTCAGTTTGAATATCCTTTTGGATAATGACTGAAAGGTCATGGAAGCTGCGATGAAAATATTTTTCAGTAGTTTTGCAAATCCACGCTGAAGTGCTGATGCCACTTGGTTAGTCTTGTTTTTTTTCTGAATTTCAAGTTTAAAATGGGAAAAGTAGTAGGATTAAATTCTTTTAATTATTATTTGTTTGTTTTAGATGCTTAATACTTATTCGTTTTAGTCATATGAGAAGCAATATCAGTAAAGTGCAACACCCAACAGGCAGAACTACAGTGGGCAGAAAAATACCCAAGATGTAGACTTGGAGTGGTCGCCTACTACCCATTGTTAATCTTTGTAATTTTATAGACCAAACTGTGGCCAAACTGTGGCTCGGGAGCCACATGCGGCTCTTTCGCACATATTGTGCGGCTCCCGGCAGGAATTGGGTTCCCATTCTCCATCCAGTGCTCTCTTCCCTGGGTAGAATTGAGGTAGGGGGAAGCAGAGAAAGAAAGCAACTTTAAATGCATTCTCAAAGCACGGCCGGCTTGGAGAAAGCATTTAAATATCATTATCAATATCTGTTTTTACCCCTTTTGTTTTTATTTCTGGCAGTCTTATTTAATGTTA
>NW_015166050.1:3750-14576 GCF_001447785.1 Gekko japonicus
GTTCGAGCCCCACCGTGGCCGGAGTGAGCTCCCGGCCTGCGTCCCAGCTCCCGCCCACCCAGCGGTTCAAAAGCCCGTTAAAGGGTGAGTAGATGAATGGGAACCTACCCTTAGTAGGGTAGGGGCACCCCCCTCGTCCGAGGAGTGTGGTGTGCGGCGGCGGCAGCAGCAAAGGAACAACAACAATGGCGGCGACGGCAGCGGTGACGGCGGATCCTGGCGGCAGAGACGAGGTGGCGCGGCGGAACATCGAGAGCCAGTGGAGCGATCCCTAGTGGCCTGCGGAGTTCCAACAGAAAGCGGCCGGCGCCAGCAGAAGGTGCGGATGACGTCATCTCCCGGCGCGGCGGAGCCTATCGGACAGAGCCAAGGCCGGGAGAGACGAACTCACACACCGAGACGGCTGCCTCGCTGGAGAAGAACTGCGCCGGAGAGAGGAGCGTCCTGCCGACCGAAGGAGCCAAGGAAGCCGAAGCCGGAGACCAGAAGGAAGAGCCGCCACCACCGGGGTGCTAGGTAGGCTGACCCAACCCCTGAATGTGCCCATAGTTAGGGATCCATAAAAAAGTGATTAGCACTACAAAAGTTGTAAACCGCCCAGAGACCCCCATTGGGGGGGTTAGGGCGGTATATAAATCGAAGGTTAAATAAAATAAATAAATAAAGAGGGAACTAGATAAGCATATGGAGCAGAAGTCCATCATTGGCTATTAGCCACAAGGTATAGATAAGGAAGACAGGAGGGCCTGGCGGGAGCTGGTCCATGGGGTCGCGAAGAGTCGGACTCGACTGTGCGACTGAACAACAACAACATAGATAGGGACTCCGGGGCAAGTGATGCTCTGTATTCTTGGTTCTTGGGGGGGGGTCAATAGTGGGAGGGCTCCTAGCATTGGCCCCGCTGCTGGACCTCCTGATGGCACCTGGTATTTTTGGCCACTGTGTGACAGAGTGTTGAACTGGATGGGCTATTGACCTGATCCAACATTGGCTTCTCTTATGTTCTTATGTTAACTCAGGGTCCTGGTGCTCTCCTCCTCAATTTTATCCTCACAACGATCCTGTGTGGTAGGTTAGGCTGAGAGAGAATGCCAGGTCAAAGTCTGAGTCCAGTGGCACCTTGAAGACCCACAAAGTTTTATTCAAGGTGTGCAGGCACACTTCTTCATTTAGTGATTTAGTCATTTTGTGATTTTCATGGCAGTAGTGGGTTTGAACTTGGAACTCCCCAGTCCTAGACCAGTACCCTCACTGTTACACCACACTGGCTCTCAAAATATCACAAAGTGGTGTGGAAACTTTCAATTTCTCTGGAATTCTGGAGACTTAATTTGAGGTCTTATGCAGTCTTCATGCCACCTCATGAACAGTTCTGGAGAAACTGAAAATCTGCACACTGCGTTGTGATATTTTGGTTGGTCCTAATAAAAAGGTGTCACATGGCTTTTGTTTTGGATTAGGCAGTTTGGCTCCTGCTTCTTTGTTTGGGTTAATTGTAGTAAGGGCCAGAGAAAGCTCATGCTTCTTTATTTGAAGAGGATGAGTTAGTTTTCAGACAGCCAAAATTGGGATGTGCCCAGGGTAGTCCGATTTTGTCAAATCTTGAAAGCCAGGTAAGGTCAGCCCTGGTTAGTACCAGCAAAGACAATGGATTGCTACACAGAGGCAGGCAACGGCAAACCAACTCTGAAGGTCTCTAGCCTTGAAAACCCTATGGGGTAGTCATAAGTCATCTTAGGTCCTGTTCAGACAGGCAGCAAATCCTGCCATTGGCCCAGCTCTAATTTGATCCAGATCTTTTTTATCCAGCGTTGCATGACCAGACAGCTCCCCTTACCGCACGTGTACTCTGTGGTGGATTGTCTAGACAGTGTCCACCTGAAGGAGCCGTGCAGTCAGTTTCTTTAAAAAAAAAAATCTGTTTGCGCATGCGCATCTGCGCCTCAACGTGTACTTGTTTTCCCGTGCATGCATGGAATCGAATGGTTAAAGCACCGCCAGCGATACCTCCCTCTAGGTACTGTTTCAATTAACGCAGTTCATAAATTTCACGGGCCCTTCAGAATCTGAAATTGTCCGGAACGTTTGAGCAGAGCTCTGTGGCTCTTGCACGTTTACACATTTATGTGCATATCGCTAAGAGTTTTGGTCTGGAGTCAGACCATCCTGACGGGAGGATTGCACGCTGGAACGATCACACGGGGGAAAGTCCGCCATTGGCCCGTCGGCAAGCATTTGCTCCGGACGGAAACTGGTATCTTTTAAGTACAGCTCCCTGGCGGGGCTGAACGGGCTGATCATGGAAGCAGCACTTTCCCCAGATGTCGCCGTCTGATTGTTCCCTTTAAATCCACCAGGCACTCGTGCCTGGCGTGAATCTAAAGACCCGTCTGATCAGGACCTTAGTCTTGACCACACTTTCTACCAGCCAACTGGTGTTATATCCATTCTTGTTTCTGGTGGTGGCAGTTGAATAAATAGTTGTTGTTCAGCAAAAACAAGAACTGGGGATATTGGTTTTCCTCACTGGGATATGGTACCCTAGAACCCTGCCTAGCTGGGTCAACTCCCCATTTTCCTGATAAAACAGGATATCTGCCTGCAGAGCCAGTTTTCCACAGGCTTTCCAGTGTGAGGCCTTCCGGTGAGAAGGTCTTAAATCACCCTTCCTCCCAAAATCTGAAGTCAGCTATGTGAATGAAATTCACAGGGGAAAAAAATAATGATCTCCTGGAGTTAAATAGTTGCTGCTATACAAGGGACCTTAATCTCTTTAATTTACAAAAAGAGGAAGAAGCATTCCTGGGGCCATTGAAAACAAAGGGTGAGGAGAGACCCACCCAAAGTGTTGCTTTCTCTAAATCTAGAGCTTCTTCCCTCCTCATGTTTCCTTTGCCAATGGTATGTTTTGCTAACCTTTTAAATTCGACAGCCTCCAGGGTGTACATACTAATGCCTCTTTGTTCCTATTGCCTAATTTCTACTGACAAGGATTAGGTTTTAAGTAAAACACACAGAGGCAAGAGATCCTTGAAAATACTGCTTGAAAACGATAACAGTGTTGCGCCTCTGCTCCTGAGAACCAGGAGAATCCAATTAAAACATTCCAGTCTTTCCCGAATGAGAATTTGAAGCAACTTCTACGGCTGAGTTCTTTACCAATAAAAATGATCTTCCACGACTTTCGTCACATAAGGTTAGGAGGAACACAAGGCCTGGATAAAAAAGAGGGGGGGATAATATATTTTGCAACCTCCCCCCCTTTCACTTGTCCCAAGTTGAGAGTTGGGATAGGCAGTTAATAAGGGAATTGGGCTTGGATTCCTGCTCTAAAGCTTTGTGTTCGAGGGAAGGCGGTATGGTATAGTCCTGATCTCATCAGATCTTGGAAGCTAAGCGGGGTCAGTACTTGGAAGCGAGAGCACCAAGGAGGACTCCGCAGAGGAAGGCAATGGCCAACCACCTTTGCTTCTCACTTGTCTTGAAAGCCGCTTGCTGGGGCCTCCACAAGAGCTGCATCTTGAGGGCACAAAACTTCGTGTCTAGGCTGGGGCAAGATGCTCTTTCTTGGTCTGTTCTGCCTTACAGCAGGGATGGTTTGCAATATTTTGTCACCCCAGGCAAGGTGTGATATTTTATCCCTTTACTACTGTTCAGATCCAAACTTAGCCCTTGTGACAGGCTTGCTGGGTGACCTTGGGCCAGTCACAAGCTCTTGGGGTTATTTACCTCAATGTTCATTTTTATTTATTTATTTATTCAATTTATATACCCCCCTAACCCCCCCCCCCCATGGGGGTCTCTGAGCAGTTTACAATTTTAGTAGTGCTAGTCACATGTTACAGTCCCTAACTATGGCCACATTCTCAGAGGGGTTGGGTCAGCCTACCAGCACCCAGGTGGTGACGACTCTTTCTTCCGGCCTCCGGCATCTTCGGCTTCAGATGTCTCTCGGTCCTTCAGTCCAGCGGCTCCACAAGAGCTGCATCTTGAGGGCACAAAACTTCGTGTCTAGGCTGGGGCAAGATGCTCTTTCTTGGTCTGTTCTGCCTTACAGCAGGGATGGTTTGCAATATTTTGTCACCCCAGGCAAGGTGTGATATTTTATCCCTTTACTACTGTTCAGATCCAAACTTAGCCCTTGTGACAGGCTTGCTGGGTGACCTTGGGCCAGTCACAAGCTCTTGGGGTTATTTACCTCAATGTTCTTTTTTAAAATCTGCACAGCCTATCAGATCTCCGGTTGCTAATCAGAAGCTCTGCTGGGCAAGCCCCTCCTACTTTATTCCTGTCACATCACCTGCCTGGCTGGAAAACCCAGCAAAACTTTGTGTGTGCACCTACTCCCTGCCCCTTAGGGATATGTGTCCTGGGAAATCTGGTGTTCTTAAAGTTCCCAACCTCCAGGTGAAGCCTGGAGGCCTCCCAGAATTACAACTGATTTCCAAACTACGGAGATCAGTTCTGCTGGAGAAAATGGCTCCCTGCAAGTAACTCCACTCATGAATAAAACACATTGGGGGGCTTCAGATCGATTGGAAGAGAAAGTTCCAGTTTCCCACTAGAAACGTGAGATGCTGACATGTGGAAGGGCAATAATTTTGGTGGGAATCAGCAGACAAGTTTCATATCTCCCTGGCAAGGACTTCATGATTGTTTTACATATCTCTATCATTATTTGATTTTCTTCACTTCTTTGCAAGCTGGCTCAAGATTTTCTAAATACACAAAGGAGGAAAAAAGCAGTTGAAAGCTGTTCTATGTGAACATTTATACTGCAATATACAAACCACCCCTTTCCCATTTCAGTCGTTCCCAGGGGCACCGGCATCTGTGTGGGAAATAATCTGGTTTATTCAATGATGTTGACTTTTGCTCTGTATTATCCCTTCTCTAGTTATTTTGGCAGGCTGAACTCTCACTCATCCATCCACCTAAGTAGCTTTCCCTTATCAAAGCTAATAATCTGCTGAATCTGATGTACTGTAAACTCATTAGGGTAATTGATTTATTTCCTTTGATACCCTGATTCCAGAGCGAGCACATTTCTGGTCCACAGGAGAGGTTAGGTTATCAGATGTCATGAGCCCTGGGCTTTTCCTGGACCTGAAACGCTTCCTTGATTTACTAGGAGTCTCCATTAGCACAATTCCCTCTTGTTCCTCAGACATAAGAAGAGGGAAATAGCCTTGTCATGTCGAAGCCTTATGGCCTCAATAAAGGAGGTGGCTAGGAGATCCATCACTGGATTATACAAGTTGTGAAGAAATGCATTTTTTTCCTTTGGGAGGTTTGAAATGAGCAAAACCTCCACTCTGAGATTTACAAGTCTCCCCCCCCGCCCCGCCCCCCCGCAGAGAACAGGCTGGAACGGAGGGAAGTCAGTTCAATTGCTTTCCAGACTTACCTCAGCCCAGAGAGAGAGGCAGAGAGAGAGGCAGAGAGAAGCCTCTCCTGGTGTTGAGATAACTCTGGAAAGCAGAGTGGAATAGGGTCTGCAGGCTGGAGTAGGCCTGTTCTGCCACACCATAGTTACACCTTTAAAAGAGGATTAGATAGATTCATGGAGGATGGTTCTATCAGCGGCTACCAGCCATGGTGACTGAGGGGAACCTCCACATTCAGAGGCACTAAACCTCTGAATCCCAGAGCCAGGAGGCAACGTCAGGGGAAGGCCTAAGCCTCTATGCCCTGGTGTTGGCCATCCGGAGGATCTGGTCATCAGCTGTGTGAGACAGGATGCTGGACTAGATGGACCACTACTCTGATACAGGAAGGCTCTTCTTATTTACAGCATGAGGTCCCAATTTGAATCAGAATGGCGGGTGAAGGAAAGAGGCATTTAACTTGTTCTGTCCCTCATGGATTTGTGGATCTCTACATCCCAGCCCTGTAGCCAGAAATTTTAGGTTGGTGGAGCATGGGGAGATTTTGTGGGGTAGTGGAGGAGGGAGAGGGGCGGCTGCATGTCATTCAGGTCAGAGCAATACGCCAAGCTATAAAGTAGATTTTTTTTTTTTAAAAAAAGATCACCTTCCAATTCCATCCTGTAAGAAATGGACAAGTTTCTCATCCTCCATCACAGTGCTGGTTGGGAACAAGCACAATCTCTCAAGTTTCTTCTGACAAGGATTGCCATAATGCCAGTCTGGCCAACCTAATTGCACATTATTTTCTAAAAGGACATATAAATTTGAGCCTTTTTTCTACCAGTTGCTTGTGTCTGGTTTCTGGAAAGTACTACAAAGACTGGGGGAAAGAGCCATGGAAAGATCCTAACCATTTTCTTATGCCAGGAAGGAGTGGTCAGTGTTCTCCCTCATCTGTTCTGCCTGCCTTTCTCCCTGGGGTGCCTAGCAAAGCATGTTGGGAAGGGATAAAACAGATTGCCTACAGCTGCTCCTTCGGCAGGACATGGATTTGTATCTTCTCTCCTATGAAACTAGAAGATCCAAGAGTCAAAGCTGCCTTCATCAGATCGGATGAAGGGGCCTTTGACTCTCAGATGCTTATCCAGGGGTCATGTTGTAAAAAAAAAAAGGTGCAGGAGCTCATTTGCATAACTCATTTGCATATGCCACACCCCCTGACAAAGGGCAGGCATGCAAGCATAACTGAGTTCCCTGCCTGATCTTCTCCAGGTGCCCCGCGGCTGCAGGGCACCTGGAGAAGTTCGGGCAGGGAATGCCAGGCATGTATAGAATGCCTTTCCCCAGATGGGGAAGGGAAAGAAAGGCATTTAAATCCCCCCACTCCCCTGAGTTTCTCTGCAAAAGCGGAGAGGCTCCGGGGAAGGGGGGCACATCTGCCCGCCTCCCCTTCCCTTCTCCAACCAACCTGCTGTGGTGGGCTGGCTGGAGAAGGTGAGGGCAAGGCAGGGAGGTAGACATGCCTGGGTTCCCTGCCCGCTGTTCTCCAGGTGCCCCACGGCTAAGATTGGGCAGGGAACCCAGGCATGTTTAGAATGCCTTTCTCTCCCTTCCCCATTTGGGGAAGGGAACAAAAGGCATTTAAATCCCCCCTGCAGAGCCTCCTGCCTGCACAGGTGGGCCAGGAATGGCAGTGGGGTTTGTGTGCCCCAGGCTCCTTACTGCCGGAGTGCCGCTCCGCCGCACTCCGGCAGGAAATGACCCCTGCTTATACCCCCCCAAATCTATGTATGTAAATAAAATACATAAGTAAATAAATAAAAAAAGCCAGCTGACTCAATAGATGTGATGGTGAAAAGTGAGGATTTGGGAGGAGAGGAATTGTAACCTCCACCCCAAAGTTAAAGCAATTGTAGGTGAATCCACTTCCCACCATTGATTCAGGAGCCTTTGGAAACTTGCCTGCCTCTTCCTCTGTAGACAGTGGGGGCTTTTCTTTGATCTGAAGCTGTGAGAGGGTTGGTCTACCAAGGTCAGTATTGCCTATTTTAACAGCAGCTTTCCAGGGTGTATCTGTATGACAGAAGGAGGCGGGAGAAGGAGCAAGCGTTAACTGACATCTGAATGCAGCCTGTGTTAGTCCCCCAATTGTTTTGAGATCCAAAAAAAGAACCGGTGGGGGGCTGGAGAATCACGGACTGCGCTTGGTCTGGAGGAAACACAAATGCCAAATCACAGCTTGTAGTACCTGAAATCTGGAAGTGCCTTCAGGTCAAGCTTCCCCCCCCTTTCCTGACCCCTTGATGAAGTCCGTAGGTTGCCAGTGGGGTGAATGCTGCAACATGAATAACAGTTGTAAAGCTTTTGCAGATGTGCAAGGAAAATTGTCTTTTCAAATTAGCAAGAGATGTAAGGAATAGATTTATGTGGCGTCAAACCTATGGCCCATCTAGCTCAGCATTGTCTACTTTGATTGATAGCCGCTCTCCAGAGGCTAGGTAGGAGATCATTGTCAGTCCATGATCTTTTAATTATAATTAGCATTTCTATGCTGCCTTTAAAACATGTAAAAAAACCCAACTCACCTTCATATACTATACTTCATCAATTCTTACAACAATCCAGTAATGCAGTCCATAATTGTTGTTTTCATATTGCACAGATCTTGGGATTCTTGGCTCATGGCTCATATTTTTTAACTCCTCACTATATATTTATTTGTTACATTTTTATCCTGCCCTTCCTCCAAGGAAGAAGAAGAGTTGCTTTTATTTACCCTGCCCGCTGCTACCTGAAGTAGCCTTGAAGCGGCTTCCCTTCCACTCCCCACAAAAGACACCCGATGAGGTAGGTGGGGCTGAGAGAGCTCTGAGAGAGCTGTGCCTGACCCAAGGTCACCCAACTGGCTTTTATGTGGAGGAGTGGGGAATCAAACCCAGTTCTCCAGATTAGAGTCTGCCGCTCTTAACCACTACACTGCACTGCCTCAAGAGCTCAGGACAGGATACATTGATCTTCTCTAGTGACTGACCCAAAGTTACCCCATGAGCTTAGTGGGACAGTGGCCATTTGAACCTGGTTTTTCCACATTGTAATCCAGGATTTTAACCACTATACCAAGCTGGGTCTTGAGTGGAAGGGCTATCAAGCTTTAAACATCCAAGTGTGCGCTGTACTGCTGTGCTGTGGTTAATGCCTTGGATGTGATGGAATGGAGCAGCTTACAAGCACCTTCCCTTCCTCTCCCCACAACAGACACCCTGTGAGGTAGGTGGGGCTGAGAGAACCCTGTGAGGTAGGTGGGATTGTGAAACAATGTGTGAAATGTAAAGTTTTATTTGGGTTACTGGTTACAGTAAAACTGGAAATGTAGAACAGAGGTGCAGAATTCATGTTATTAAACAATAGATGTTAACTCTTCTTCTTCTTCCTTCTGCTCTCTGACCAATGGGAGGACAAGCTGTAGACAGAAGATGGTCCACTTTGGGACATTTCAGAATGCTCATGCTGTGCAGGAGTGGAGAAGAAAGAATGCTGTTGGTGTTGGAGAACAGGATGGAGAAGTGGAAGCTGTAGGAGGAAAAGAAGGCTAGGATTCTCTCTCTCCCTCATGCATGCACGCATGCGCACATACACACACACAGCTAGAAGGCCACTGGATTTATCTTTTCTCTTTGCTATCCAGTGTATTGGTTCCATAAATAGAGCTTTGTTACTCTTAATCAGTTCAGTGTCCTGACTAATGCATAGGCACTCTGCCAAAAGACAGTAGAAGCCAGGAGCTCCTCCCTTCCTCAGAGTGTGACTGTCTCTCCTCCCGCTGCCCCCAAATGCCTTTCGAAATTCCTACAAGGGAAGGTTGGAGGTTGGGGCTTTTCAGTTTAGAAAAAAAATGATAAGGGGGAGGGAGGTTGATAAAATTAAGTATTAGGTGGAGCAAGAGGATAGGGAGAAACTACTATAATCCTAGTGAAACAGATGGGCAACAGATTCAGGGGGGACAAAGGAAGTACTTTTCTTTTCAACTCAGTGATGGATTAAATAGTTGAATTCGCTGCCAGATAATGTACTGTAAACCTCGGATGGCTTTCGGAGGAAATTGGACAGATTAATGGAGGAGTGGTCCATCAATGGCTACTAGCCATGGTGACTAAAAGGCAGCTTCCACATTGAGAGGTTTACTGCCTCTGAATATCTCTGCTCAGAGGCAATATGAGGGGAAGGCCTCTAAGCCCTGTTTCTTGGCAGCTGGTTGGCCATGTTCACTGTGTGAAACAATGTGTGAAATGTACTAAGTTTTATTTGGGCTACTGGTTACAGTAAAACTGGAAATGTAAACTAGAGGTGCAGAATTCATGTTATTAACAATAGTTTAATTGTTGTATTTATAATGAAAATAACTTTAGAGACAGTGACACCAATTCCCCATGCCTCTTTGGTGTAGTGGTTAAGTGCGTGGACTCTAATCTGGGAGAACCGGGTTTGATTCCCAACTCCTCCACTTGCACCTGGCTGGATGACCTTGGGCAAGCCGTAGCTCTGATAAGGGCTGTTCTTGAAAAAGAGCAAGAGGTCTCTCAGCCCCACCCACCTCACAGGGTGTCTGTTGTGGGGAGGGGAAGGGAAAGGAGTTTGTAAGCCATTCTGAGACACCTTTGGGTAGTGAAGGGCGGGGTATAAATCCAATTTCTTCTCTTCTTCTTCTAAATGATGTCTAATCATATTCTCCACTCACTGGAGAAACCATGGTGAGCCAAGATGGTCTAAAAACATTTTGGCATTTTGTTCACACTTGGAAGACTTACTGCATTTTTGGAATGGGATTTTTCCAAAAACCAACATGTATTGTAGGAATGGACAACGTATGGGGATTTATGATAGCAGAAAAGCTCTTAATGATTTTTAAGGGCAGGGGTCATTTTATAGAAAAAGAGCGAGGGGGACTCATTAGCTTGCCACTGAAATTATCTGTTACAGCTGTATGATTCTTTCTCCCCTTCAATCTACAATATGCTGGTGAGATATACGAGGCTGAAGCATGACTTTTACCTAGTGACCTTCACAGAAGGAGTTGGATTTGAACCACCAATAATCTCAGCCCTAGTCTGGCACAGGGTAGAGCATCTGCTTGGCATGCAGAAGGTCCCAGGTTCAATCCCTGGCATCTCCAGTTAAGTATCAGGCAGCAGATAATGTGAAACGCCTCAGCCTGAGACCCTGGAGAACCACTGCTAGTCTAAGGCCCCTGCCACACGGCAGGGGAAAAGCCCTTTAAAGCGCGGCTTTTAAAAGCCGCACCAACGTTGATCCGGCTCGGCGGGATCCCACGGATCCCCCGGCCGAGCCGCCTTTTCTCCCCGGCGCGATCAAACGCCGGAGAGAAAAGACGGCTCTAACCGGGAGCCGGCCGAACTGCGCATGCCTGAGCATGCGCAGTTCGTCTCCGGCCCGGGGTTG
>NW_015166050.1:17926-21076 GCF_001447785.1 Gekko japonicus
AGTCGCACCAAAATAGGCACAGGGCGGCGGGATCATGCAGATCCCGTGAGCCGCCGCGCAATTGCTCCCCGGCACGATCAGATGCTGGGGAGACCGGGGAGACAGCGACGGGAGGCTGCCGAACTGCGCATGTCTGAGCATGCGATGTTTGGGCAGGAGACGTTGATCCGGCTCGGCGGGATCCCACGGATCCCCCGGCCGAGCCGCCTTTTCTCCCCGGCGCGATCAAACGCCGGAGAGAAAAGACGGCTCTAACCGGGAGCCGGCCGAACTGCGCATGCCTGAGCATGCGCAGTTCGTCTCCGGCCCGGGGTTGTGCCGGCGCGTCCTTGCGCCGGCGATCAGACGGCCGGGAAGAGGCGCTGCATCCACTTGAACCACCGAGATCGGTGGTTCAGTTTGCGGCGCGGTTTCCACTAGAAGAGACAGTTCGGGGACGGTTTCACGGCGCTTCCCAGATGTTGTGGTGTGATCGCGCCGGTTTGAACCGCCCCCGAACTGTCCCGCTCCCGGACCAAATAGGTAAGTGTGAACGGGGCCTAAGTAGACTATACTGAACTTTTTGGAGCGATGGTCTGATTCAGTAAAAGGCAGCTTCATGTGCATTCATCTCACATGACCAATGACATTTGCAACCTCTAAAACTGTTGAACAAAATTCTTGCATCGCTACTAATAAACTAAACTACTAAACAGAGTGAACTGTAAAAGTAAAGATCCAGTTCTCTTATGCTCCATGGTTCCTCTGGGCCCCACCTACAGGTAGACCATTCTATCTGGAGAAAACGGATCGTGTGAAACAGAAGTACTCCTAGCTTAGACTCTTTGTCATCCAGGATACACAGTAAAACATCACAATCTCTTGTGAGTCGGAGCTCACTTCAGATACATGAAACGTTCCTCCATTATGTAGATCTGAAATTACTACTATTGGCTGTTGCTTCTTCTTCTTCGTCTTAGTCTGCTGCTGCTGCATCCTTATATATAAAGCCTGTTCTTCCCCACTTCCACCAATGGCAGAAAACCATTACCCTTGTTATGTACATGGACCGCCACCAGGGGTCTGCGGAACAGGCCAGAGCTTGGATCCTAGAACAATGGAAACTTCGGATCCTGGATTCCCCAGCCCCAACCAATAGCCCCCTTGGCGGGACATTCAAACCCTCCAATGGGAATGGGGGGTTGCTGGGTGGATATGTATATAGTTGGTCCGGTTGGCCGTTGCTAGTCAATCTTTGTTTGTGTGAAGTACAATAAACGTGTGCTACAGTATGTTGTCGTCTGAGTCCTCCATGTGGCAAACCCAGTACTTTTCAACCCTCTAGATAATAAAGTTAACCAGTTTGTCAGGGGCATCCTAAAAACACTTTCCTGTGAGTAAGCCCCATTGAATACACTTGAGAGCAAATTCTGAGTAAAGCCACTTCAGATGTCTTTCTAGGCACTAGTTGCTCTGTAGGCGTTTACTGAAGGCTGCACTGCTGCTCTGCCCAAACATGGTATAATGGGCATACGAAACCAATGAAGACATCCATCAATTACTCTGGCGGTTTGTGTCTTGGAAGAGCATGTTCTTATACTGCTTTGGCAGCCATCAGGTATTGATTTTAAAGCATGTTTTTGCATCTGCTGCGGATTGGGACACAGAGAGAGTTTCTTTCTTTCTTATGTCAGTGAGGGAGATTAATTTGAAGAGCAGTTCCTTTGTAGCTTGCAAAGGGAGGGGCTCCTCATCATTCAAGAAGGCTTTGTTTTTTCCCGAGCAAGGAGGGTAGGATTGCCAGCTACACCTAGGTAAGACACTTAATGGTCTTATGATCTTCAGGGCCAACCCTTTGAGAAATCACATTCCCCAACATCAAAGTCAATAGGACAGCCAATATGAGCTGGAGCCCCCTGCAGCACACTGGAACTTTCATGAAGCATTGAATATATACTGTATAAATTTGAGCGTGTGTGTGTGTGTGTGTATCTTTCTCATGTATATATATCTTTCTCATGTCACATGGACTTATGGAAACCTTGTAGGGTTTTCAAGGCAAGAGGCGTTCAGAGGTGGTTTGTCATTGCCTGACTCTGCATCGCGACCCTGGACTTCCTTGGCGGTCTCCCATCCAAATACTGACCAGGGCTGACCCTGCTTAGCTTTTGAGATCTGACAAGATCAGGCTAGCCTGGGCTATCAAGGTCAGAGCTGAGGAAATGGATAATGGCTATTAATTCCAATAAAATCTTTCCACTTTAGCCCTGTGAGATCTTGGGCTTCTGTGCATCATAGGAATGTTTCTGAGAGTCAATAAGACTGAGCTTTTGGATGTCCCCCCCTCTCCATGTTTGGATCCAGCTTCTCATGAAGGACTCTGTGAAGAGTCTGGGAATCCCGAGATCTGATTCTTCTGTTGGAGAAGCTGGTGGATGTGGCGACTAAAACTACATTCTTGCAAGAACATGTACTCCAAAGCTTTCTCCTTTCTTTCAGGAAGGTAATCTGATGAGAGTGACCCACTCTTTTGTTTGTACCAGGAATATAATGCTCAGTTTATATATTGCTCAGTTTATATACTGAAGACTGGTCTTTGGCACTGATAGTCAGGGGTCATTTCCTGCGGGAGCGCACAGGAGCGGAGCTCTGGCAGTAAGGAGCCCAGGGGGCGGGCACAGGCAACAAGCCCCGCCCCCTGCTCCCAGCAGCCCTCAGTTGGGCCACGAGGAGCAAGCAGCCAGGTAAGTTGCTGAGCCCCCCCCCAGCCCGCCTTTAGGTACCAGCTCGCCATCCTCTGTGAGGGCAGATCTGCGCGGCATCCCCCCCCCAATAGCTAGTAATCCAAAACAGTCCAGTGGAGCCTGAGCGGTGGGTGTTGCCTTCTGACACACTTCTGCTGATATCAGGGGTGTGTGGCATATGCAAATAAGTTATGCTAATGAGCTCCTGCACCTCTTTTTCTGCAAAATGACCCCTGCTGATAGCTATGGCTATTGCTGGTTGCGCATGGACACAGGAAGCTACTTTATACTGAGTAGGGTCCTTGTTATATCAAGGCCAACCTGGCAGTGGGTCTGCAGGGTCTTAGACAGACTGATCTTTTGCATCATTTACTACCTGATCCTTTCAATGGGTGATACCAGTGATTGAACCTGGGATGGTCTGCAT
>NW_015166051.1:0-790 GCF_001447785.1 Gekko japonicus
ACAAAGTGCTGCTTGGGATGGTCTACCTCACAGGGTCGGCGCACCTCAAAATCACCAAAACAGCTTCTGCTGCCCCCAAATTGCCCCTGCCGCCTCGGGACACTCCCCCTGTCCTCTCCTAGGAGGCAGTTTGGTGTAGTGGTTAAGTGCGCGGACTCTAATCTGGGAGAACCGGGTTTGATTCCCCACTCCTCCACTTGCACCTGGCTGGATGACCTTGGGCAAGCCGTAGTTGTGATAAGAGCTGTTCTTGAAAAAGAGCCGTTTCTGTCAAGAGCTCTCTCAGCCCCACCTACCTCACAGGGTGTCTGTTGTGGGGAGGGGAAGGGAGAGGAGTTTGTGAGCCGCTCTGAGACTCCCTTGCGTAGTGAAGGGCGGGGTATAAATCCAATCTCTTCTTCTTCTAGAGTATATCTTTGTACCATGGCACACACTGCAGAATCAGTGTTTTTCTGTATTGCAATTTGCCTTATCCTTTATTCCCATTTCATACAGAGCGTTCAAAGAAAGGAATGGCGTGGGAGAGGTATGTGCTACTCTATAGGAGGGTGGGCACTCCTGCACACAGACAGACATCTCAAAAAAAAAAAAAAAAAAAAACAAGAGAAAAGAATTTCACATTGGGGCAGATTCCCCTGTTGGATACCGCCCTCAGATCACCAGTTCGCAAGCACAGGTCTTGTCATGTTGCAAAGACACAGCAAAACTACAGCTGAGGGAGGGGGAAATTAGTGGGAAACAGCCCAGCTGTTGACACAATGACGCTGCAAATACTCTGGGGGGGGGGGGG
>NW_015166051.1:1702-9134 GCF_001447785.1 Gekko japonicus
TGGGGGTGGGTGGGTGGGATGGAGTTCCTGTCCGCATGCTTTAAGGTGGGGTGGGGAACCAGAGACTCCGGCATCCTCTCCCGTTTCTAGGTAAGTAAAACTGTTGTCTGCTTCCTGTGTTGTTGGGTTTTTTTTAAAAAAAGGCTGTTTGCAAACTAACTCTGATTAAAGGTAAAGGTTCCCTTGCTCGAAAGCCAGTCGAATCCGACTCTAGGGTTGCGGTGCTCATCTCCGTTTCCAAGCCAAAGAGCCAGCGCTGTCCGAAGACGTTTCCGTGGTCATGTGGCCGGCATGACTAAACACCGAGGCGCACGGAACGCTGTTCCCTTCCCACCGAAATGGTACCTATTTATCTACTTGCAATGTCTTGCTCTCAAACTGCTAGGTTGGCAGGAGCTGGAACTAGAGATGGGAGCTCACTCCATCATGCCGCACCCGTGTCTTGAACTGCTGAACTACTGACCTTCCACAGCCTGCAGTTCAGCGTCTGAACCACTTGAGCCACCGCAGCGCCTATGCTTGCTATGGGTTAAAACTGCGCTGGCGCGCTGGGCGCTTTTGAAGGGTGTGTGTGTGTGTGTGTGTGTGTTGAACGGATTGTTTTCAAGCAGGGAGCTGGGAAACTCCCCCCCCTTCCTCTGGAGCTGGCCCAGAAAATGGGGGAGGGGGGGTGCATTTTTGCATGAAAAGGGCAGGCAAGCTTGGAGACTCTACCGTGGCTTTCTCTGATTCAAAAAAATAATAATACAAGTTTGCAGCAAGCATTTCCTGTCTGAATGGGCAGCCCTGCCGTTCACGCTTCCAGACAGGTCGAGGGCAGCCGGCTTCCACCGCCTCCTTCCTCCCAGCCACCCTAACTCACCCCACCTCCATCCCAACCAATTGCGAGGCAGCGAGGGAAGGGGCTTCCCCCCACCCACCCAACACTGGGGTGTGTGTGCGGAGGCTGTCGCAGTGACAGAAGGTCTGTCTAACTTTCCCTCCCCCCAACACTGGGGTGTGTCGCAGTGACAGAAGGTCTGTCTAACTTCCTTCTTCCAGGATTGCAAGGCAGAGGCAGGTGAGGGCAAACCACTTCACAACATCTCTCGCTTTGGAAACCCATCACAAGTCGTCTGTGACCCGGCACTTTCCACTATCAGTTGACTGAATGGACGCCATTCCGATAGGGCCGCCTGCCCTGCCTTGGGAAAGTCCTGGAGATTTGGGGACGAAGGATAATTTAAGAAGCACGGCCGCAAAGAAGTGTGCACCTGTGGGGAAGGGGTCCTTTTGGCTCACCAGCACAGCATCGGCTTGGGAGGAAGGAGAAGAGGAGGAGGAGGAGAAGATTGGCTTTCTACCCCGCCCTTCAAAGGAGTCTCAGAGCGGCTTACCATCTCCTTCCCCCTTCCCCTCCCCACAACAGACACCCTGCGAGGTAGGTGGGGCTGAGAGAGCTCTTTTGAGGCCTGCCCTTGAGGAGAACAGCTCTCTGAGAGAACTTGTGACGGGCCCAAGGTCACACCAGCGGCTGCATGTGGAGGCGTGGGGGAAGGTCCCAGGCATCACCTGTTAAAAGTACCAGGCAGGACAGTGATGCAGAACAGAGAGAGAGAGAGAGACAGTGATGCAGAACAGAGAGAGAGAGAGAGAGAGGCTCTCACAATATGCCAGAGGCTCTTACCTGAAGTTCTCTTCTGTCTGCATCGTGGGTCACAGACGAGGAAGAGAGGCGGAAAATCTAGGCAGGTCTTTATCACGCCAACCCTCCGTCCCTGCCTTCGGCAAAACTTCTTTCTTCCTATATAAAGAGAAACCTGTTTCCGCGGGGCGTATCACAGGCTGGCAAAATAGGCAAATGGGAGCCTGCCTTCCTCACACACACACCCAGCCCAGACTCTCTCCCTCTCTCCCTCTCTCCCTGTCGCGTGCCCTTGGGCCACAACCAAGACATCCCATGGGCCGTGGGCATACCAGGACACCCTATGAGAAACACATGATGCTCGTGCATTAGCAAAGGAATGCATTGCCTTGCACCCGGACTCCCAGTATTGGAAAAAAGCGGGGCAAGGTTGCCAACTCCAGGTCGGGAAATTCCTGGCGTTTAGGAGGTGGAGCCTGGGGAGGGTGGGGTTTGGAGGGGGCGATTATAATACCATGAGACTCCAGCCTCCAAAGCAGCCGCTTCCTCCAGGGAGCACTGATCTCTTGCAGTCTGGGGGGTCAGGTGTAATTCCAGGAGATCCCCAGCCTGTAACTGGAGGTCGGGGAGTGGCATCTTCAGAAAAGGGGATATCGGAGGAAAAGGGAGCTGATATAAAGGCAGTGGAATCATTAATTAGATGGCAAGACTGGGGAGACCCGGGGGCAGATTTCCCCCTTCCTCGACCACCCCACCGGGAACCCAGCGGCAGGGGGGTCGGGCGCTCATGCGGCGGTGGTGGCAGCTCCAGTGGCAGGTAAGGAGTGATGCCAAGAGGGGGTAAAGGGCCGCATGGTCCCGGGGCACGCCGAGGTGGAGGGCTGGCTGGCTGGCTCAGGCGCCGGCAGAAAGAAAGCGCCGCGGCGCGGCCTCAAGTTTGCGCACTGGGGGGAGGATTCTGTGAATCAGCCAGCCAGCCCTCCACCTCGGCGCGCCCTGGGACCACGCGGCCCTTTACCCCCTCTTGGCAGCACTACTTACCTGCCGCTGGAGCTACCGCCGCTGTCGCTGACCGAGTGCCCACGGTGGGAGGAGGTAGGTGGGCGAGGGGGTAAAGGGCCATGCGGTCCCAGGGTGGAGGGCTGACTGGCTCAGGCGCCGGCAGCAGGGTGCGCTTACCTCCTGCCTGGCGGCACCTGCAGCAGCTCCGGCGGCCTTGGCTCTCCCGGCAGGCGGCGGCAAGCATGGCCCAGCACAGGCTCCCCTCTTTATGTGCCTGCTCTGCTAGCGCCTCTCCCCACCAACCGTGGGTAAGGATAAGTTGCCGGAGAGGGGCCGGGTGGGCGGGATGTGGAGGGGAGCCTCGAGGATCTCCAGATCGGCGCTGGCTTTTGGAGGGGAGGGGGTGAACTTCGGGGACTGGATGGGCCTTTGGCCTGATCCAACATTGGCGTCTCTTATGTTCTTATGCACACTAGGGGCGAGGCTACCTTCTGCCCCCCCACACACCACAGTCACATCAGCCCACCTCCCCATAGCCATAATAATGATAATAATTATCCAGAGAGAGAGAAGAACGAACAATAAAAAGGTAAACACCATTCAAATAAACATACCCCAGCACTATTACTGCACTGCCGATCCAAAACGAGCGTATTTTAAATCTCATCTCACCTCTGTCTCTGAAAAGGTTCTGAGGACCTACAGTCCCAGGCAACCGGGATAGGGTTCCCCGAGGATAAATGGGAGGCAATTCCGTTTGCTCAGAGGGATTTTTCTTTGCTATCCTGTCTCATGCACCAAAGCAGCATGTGGCACGTGTTCTAATGCATAGCATTAATCCCTCTGTTAACTCTGCTTTTAAATCACTGGAAAGGGTCCAGTCGAAAGGATCACACACACACGCACACACCCCGCAAGGAACATAGTACAAGTACTTACTCCCGGAGAAATGGCCGCTCTCTTGGGCTGCTGTTCAAAGTGAGAAAATGAAAGCAACCCTTCTTCTCTTTAATAGCAGGCAGGGAAGGAAGAAGCGAAAGTAGAAGTATTTCTTTTGCAGTTAACGAGCCTTTATTGGCACAGGGAAAAAACTGATGCAAGTTGATACAGTTTAAAAGGTAAGTTAAAACCGCAACATACATATACATCAGTGTAAATGTGAAATTATTTCTGTGAGATCCCTTGGTATACTTTTATAGCAGAATTGACAAACTTAGCCATCCGAGGAGGAAGCATTCAAAGGTCGATAAACCTTGAATGCATCAGAACAGTCCCTTATGGCCTTATCCTAACTAGAACGGAATGTAAATGCAGATATAAAAGTATTTCATCGTCACCCCGCTTCAAAAAGCGTATGTGGAAATGATTTCGAAGTGGATTTATTCACAAGCTAGAGACTTTGGGGACTTGCAACAGAAGGGACATCTAAAGTGGAGCGGAACCTGAGACCGGGGGAGGGGTCGCTCCTTGGTGTCCCTGCGTTCTAATATTGGCTTCGGGCCCCTCGGAAAGAGGATGGGAGAGATGCAAATGGACTGGGGAGTTTCTGGCCCCAGCGAAGGGTGCTGTCCTTAGATCTGTCCTCACCAATGCTCCCTCTAAGCTGTGGAGTCTTGTGAGCAAAAAGTCTACTTTGTGAGCTACTGGCATAAAGTTGTGAGCAAGTGGTTTGGCTCCTGCATCAATTAATTTACTCTGGAGCCCTCCTTTCTGACCTAAGACAAAAAAAGGGTGAGCCGGAGGCTAAAAAACTGGGAGTTACCTCACACTAACTCGCAGGGTTCTTTTTGTAGCAGGAACTCCTTTGCATATTAGGCGACACACCCCTAATGTACCAAAATCCTCCAAGAGTTTACAGAGCTCTTCTTACAGGGGCTACTGTAAGCTCTTGGAGGATTGGCTACATTAGGGGTGTGTTGCCTAATATGCAAAGGAGTTCCTGCTACAAAAAGAGCCCACCCTGGTCCTCACTACAGCTTCGGACCCGGCACTTCAAGGACAAGTGCTGAGAAGCCTTGCTGTGGAGTGGATGGGAAGAGAGACAATGTGCCCCCTCCCCTGCCCTTTGGAATACGGGGGAGGGTCCCCAAGGCACAATCGCCCTGCTGGGACTCCTCCTAGCCACCCTTGTGTCCAGAGGAGAGGCTCAGCCAAAGAGAGTCTCTCTGGTTGGTGGCACGGGGGGGGGGGGGGGGGAGGAAGCATCCTGGCCCAGGCCCCAATGGCGGTTCCCTCGCCCAGACAGTGGACTAGTCCTCCTGTACAGCCCTTGCCATTTGGCATGAGGCCTGGCCCTGCGGCCGGGCACTGTGAGTGACCTCGGTGACCAGAGGCCACTCTGTCACCACCAGTGTTCCCTCTAAGCTGAGTTAGGGTGAGCTAGCTCAAAGTTTTTTAGCCTCCGGCTCACACACTTTTGTCTTAGCTCAGGAAGGATGGGGCTCCAGAGCAAACTAATGTATGCAGTAGCCAAGTCACTTGCTCACAGCTTTAATGCCAGTAGCTCACAGAGTAGAATTTTTGCTCACGAGACTCCACAGCTTAGAGGGAACATTGGTCACCACCTGTTTGCAGCCTGGGGGCAGCTAGGCGAGGCGGCCCTAAAGCCTGAAAGGGAAGCGCAGCGAGGGAGGGGCGAAGTGGGGGTGAGGCGGAAGGCCACCACGGCGCTCTCCCTTCAGGCGGCGCCCCCGGGCGATTGCCTAACCGCGCCTTATGGAAGTGCCAGCCCTGGCCTCACGGTGCCAAGAGAAGACCGCATGTCTCTCTCTCGGTGTGTTCGGGGAGAGTTCGTCTTCATCCGAGAGAGAATGGAAGGAAGGATGCCATCGCTGAGAACACAATCTACATTTCATAGGAGACAGTGGAAGAGAGGTAACACAGGAAGAAAGGTCAGTGTGCCTATCCGGCTATCTACTCTCTTGCCGTGAAGTCTGGAGGCTGAGGCAGGGGACATCGCTCCCGGGACTTCCAACAGGATCCTCCTACGGGAAAGGAAAGTGAAAGTGCAAAAAAAAAGAAGAAGGAGCCAAACTCAGGCTTCCTTTCAGCCACTCCCAAGTTACCGAACTCGCTCATTCCTCCCCACCCTTTGGAGACATTTGTTTTTATCATTCTCCGAAGGAATCTTTGACTCACTGATGGACAAACTCCCATCAGCTCTGGAGAGCTGCTGTCCGTAGACAATAATAGCCCTAACCCTAAGCCCAGCAGGAACCCATTAGCATAATAGGCCATACACAACAACAGGGACTCATTAGCATATTAGGTCGCACCCATGACAGCACAGCTCATTAGCATATTAGGCCACACCCCCGTGTTACCAGAAGCGTGGTCATCCAGCCACACCCACCTTTCCCTTCTTATTCTGTTTACCTTGTTTGTTGTCCAAACCCAGGGCCTTTTCTTGGCAGACACTGGGGCCAGACTGCACCCCCCCAAAATCTTTGGACCACCCCGAATGACACATCCCCACGCTCTGAGGACTGTGCCGTGCAAGGTGACATACAGTGATCCAAACACCGGTTCTGATGCCACAAGCGCGGTTTGCGTGCCAGCTGCTCCAAAGTGCAGTGCCCCCAGGACTGACAGACACTGGCAGTGCCCCCAGGACACAGCCAGACACTGGAGCCAGGCTGCACCCCAAAATAATCTTTGGACCACCCCAAATGACACATCCCCACACTCTGGGGACTGGGCCCTGCAAGGTGACATACAGTGATGCCCGGTCCAAACACTGGTTCTGATGCCACAAGCTTCAGTTGCACCAGCTTCAGTTCGCAGGCTCCCCCGAGGCCTGTATTCCCCTTTTTTGGGGACTGGCCCCTGCAAGGTGACATACAGTGATGCCCGGTCCAAACACTGGTTCTGATGCCACAAGCTTCAGTTGCACCAGCTTCAGTTCGCAGGCTCCCCCGAGGCCTGTATTCCCCTTTTTTGGGGACTGGCCCCTGCAAGGTGACATACAGTGATGCCCGGTCCAAACACTGGTTCTGATGCCACAAGCTTCAGTTGCACCAGCTTCAGTTCGCAGGCTCCCCCGAGGCCTGTATTCCCCTTTTTTGGGGACTGGCCCCTGCAAGGTGACATACAGTGATGCCCGGTCCAAACACTGGTTCTGATGCCACAAGCTTCAGTTGCACCAGCTTCAGTTCGCAGGCTCCCCCGAGGCCTGTATTCCCCTTTTTTGGGGACTGGCCCCTGCAAGGTGACATACAGTGATGCCCGGTCCACTGTCCTCCTGTACAGCCCTTGCCGTTTGGCATGAGGCCTGGCCCTGCGGCCGGGCCCTGCAAGTGACCTCAGTTACGAGAGAGGAGGAGCGGACGTGGAGGCACCGCTGTTTTCTCCTGTCGACCAGAGGCCACTCTGTCACCACGCCCGTTTGCAGCCTGGGGCAGCGAGGGAGGGGCGAAGCGGGGGTGGGGCGGAAGGCCAGCACGGCGCTCTCCCTTCAGGCGGCGCCCCCGGGCATTGCCTAACCGTGCCTTATGGAAGTGCCAGCCCTGGCCTCACGGTGCCAAGAGAAGACCGCATGTCTCTCTCTTGGTGTGTTCGGGGAGAGTTCGTCTTCATCCGAGAGAGAATGGAAGGAAGGATGCCATCGCTGAGAACACAATCTACATTTCATAGGAGACAGTGGAAGAGAGGTAACACAGGAAGAAAGGTCAGTGTGCCTATCCGGCTATCTACTCTCTTGCCGTGAAGTCTGGAGGCTGAGGCAGGGGACATCGCTCCCGGGACTTCCAACAGGATCCTCCTACGGGAAAGGAAAGTGAAAGTGCAAAAACAAAGAAGAAGGAGCCA
>NW_015166051.1:9193-17024 GCF_001447785.1 Gekko japonicus
AGCTCTGGAGAGCTGCTGTCCGTAGACAATAATAGCCCTAACCCTAAGCCCAGCAGGAACCCATTAGCATAATAGGCCATACACAACAACAGGGACTCATTAGCATATTAGGTCGCACCCATGACAGCACAGCTCATTAGCATATTAGGCCACACCCCCGTGTTACCAGAAGCGTGGTCATCCAGCCACACCCACCTTTCCCTTCTTATTCTGTTTACCTTGTTTGTTGTCAAAACCCAGGGCTTTTTTTGTAGCAGGAACTTCTTTGCATGTTAGGCCACACACCCCTAATGTAGCCAATCCTAATGAGTTCCTGCTGTTGGGTGTGGCCTGTTATGCTAATGAGTTCCTGGTGGGCGTGGCCAATTTAGGAGCCAGCCGGAATTTCCTGCCCAAAAATAGCCCTGGATGGTCCGATTCAGCACATCAGCTTTGTGTGCCTTTGTGCTGGGATTGCCTTCCCTCCTCTGGGGTTTCTCTGGCTTCCCCAGAGGTGCATACAAATAGATCTTTATCCTGCTTCTGTTTAACAGCAACTTGATGTTTAGGCGTTTGTGGGCAACAGGGCTTCTTCTTTCTTCCCATGCCACCTGAAGCAGCACCTGCTGAGGTTTATAAGATGGGATAGAGCAGGTCGAGAAAGAGGTCCTTTTCTCCCTTTCTCACAATACAAGAACTCGTGGGCACTCCATGAAATTGCTGAGCGGTCGGGTTAGAACGGATAGAAGGAAGTACTTCTTCACCCAAAGACTGATGAACCCATGGAATTCATTGCCACAGGTGGTGGCGGATACAATCACGGACGTCTTCAATAGGGAATTAGATAGGCATATGGAGCAGAGGTCCATCATTGGCTCTTAGCCACAAGGTATAGATAGGGGCTCTGGGGCAAGGGATGCTCTGTCTTCTTGGTGCTTCGGGGTGTCAACAGTGGGAGGGCTTCTAATGTCCTGGCCCCACTGGTGGACCCCCGGATGGCCCCTGGTATTTCTGGCCACTGTGTGACACAGAGTGTTGGACTGGATGGGCCACTGGCCTGATCCAACACTGGCTTCTCTTACGTTCTTATGATTTCTTCAGACCAAGAAGAGCAGACTGGACTCTGTTTATCCTGATCATCTGGCAACCCAGCATTGGAGCAATAGATTAAAACTCAGAATACTAAAGAGGCTTTTAAAAGGTTGGGAACCACGGGGGGGGGGCATAATTTCCACTGATTCTCCATTCCTTCTTCAGCCATATCCCCAAGGGTCCTCCCTTGGCCTTTCGGAGGAAGCAGGGGAGTGGAGGAGGGAGGGTGTCGGTGAGCTGGGGAACCCAAATTTTCCATAGCAAATTAGATCTAAGCTATGGAGCAGGCCTCTACTTTTGTTTGGTGTAGTGGTTAAGTGCGCGGACTCCAATCTGGGAGAACTGGGTTTGATTCCCCACTCCTCCACGTGCAGCTGCTGGTGTGACCTTGGGTCAGTCATAAGTTCTTTCAGAGCTGTTCTCTCAAGGACAGTTCTGTCAGAGCTCTCTTGGCCCCACCTCCCTCACAGGGTGTCTGTTGTGGGGAGGGGAAGGCAAAGGAGTTTGTAAGCCGCTCCGAGACGCCTTCGGGTAGTGAAGGGTGGGGTATAAATCCAATCTCTTCTTCTTCTGCTTGACACTGTGGTCATTTTGGGAATGAGCACTGCCATGAAATAGCTGACATGCGTGAGAGTGAAACAAAGTTTGAGTCCAGTGGCACCTTTAAGACCAACAGGCCACTACGGTTTCAGACCAAAATGACTGTTCACCTGGATCTATGCAGTACAGGGGACAATCACACGTTTAGGTTACAAACACATGTTGATTTACCCAACATTGTATGCTGATTATTCTTCCCTTATGGATTTGTTTTTCAGAAATTGGGTGTTTCTTGGAATCTCTCTGTCTCTCTGTGTATATACACACACACACACACATATATATATATACATACACACACACACACACACACATATATATATATGACAGGGGAGCGGTGGCACAGGGGATTTATCCTCTGGTTAAACATCTGAGCTGAACAGGACTGCTGCCAGTTCGAGCCCCGCACTGGTGTGAGCTACCAGCAGTGTCCCCAGCTCGCCGTCCACCCAGCGGTTCGAAAGCTTCTGCGAGTAGATAAAATGGGTACCACTCCTTAGAGAGGGTGGGCACACTTAACCCCCCAGGTGGGAAGTGTTAGCCGACAAATGGAAGGTCCGTGCGTAAGATCAAAAAGACGAGAGAGATCTACGCAGCATCAAAGAAAAGCCTGCAGTGGGCCATTCCGGCCAGACAGTGGCAGTGGTGCGCTGTGACTGAGAAAAATGCTGACGACATCAAGCGACGCCGACTAAAGAATGCTGCCGGAACACGTCTGATGCTTACAGCTGACCAAACTCCCTGTTGACTGCAAAGTGTGTGTGATTAAAAATGATATATGTTGTCCTCCCTTACCCCCATCATTGTTATTCCCGTGACAACAGATGAGTAACTGTAAATCACTCAGAGCCGGCAGCTCTGCAAGGATTGAGCGATACACACACACACACGCATACTAGGAAGCACGCTCGTTGTAGCAGTGAAGACAATGAACGCTAGCTTGGCTGCCCGATGGGCCCCCCCCGGCCGCCTGAGTACCTGGCGGACCAAGGCTGCCAGAACCCCCCTGGCTGCCCGAGGGGCCGCCGGCCCAACGCGGCTGGGGCCGTTCCTCTCGGTCTGGGGCAAGCGATGCTCTATATTCTTGGTGCTTGGGGGGCAACAGTGGGAGGGCTTCTAGTGTCCTGGCCCCACTGCTAGACCTCCTGATGGCACCTGGTATTTTTGGCCACTGTGTGACAGAGAGGAATTTCAGACAGGCGATATATTCATTTCAGATAGAACTGTTTTAGAACCGGTTCCCTACCAGAATATATTTGTACTTTCACACACAAACGCTTCTGTCCCGTTCAGTAAACGGGGCTGAACCGTTTTACCTGTAAACCACTTCCAAGTAGTTTTCAGTGTCTTCTCCCAGATCCAAAACGCTTTTTCCTGCCGTTTTTTGCCCGCACGTGCGTTCTCCGGCTTTTTTTTAGAAGTGGGAAACCTCTTCAGATCCATCTGTTTACCGGTAGGGGAAAGCCATGTGTGAAATGGCAGCCCTATACCAGTTTACTCCGTGACGGATCAAAAACAGCTTCAAACCGGCTTAAAAAGGGTAATGTGAAATTCCTCAGAGTGTTGGACTAGATGGGCCATTGGCCTGATCCAACATTGGCTTTTCTTATGTTCTATGACAATCAGCCAAATTAAGATAAAGTTCCTCTAAGGGGCTGACTCTGGTCTTCCTGAAAACTTCTGAGAAGTGATCAAACCAGTCATGAGGTGAAATCAAACTGTTGGAAATATGCTTACGGCCCAAGGACTCAGATACTACTGCCCAAAATTTCGTAGTATCATTATTCAGTGTGGCCTGGATAAGAGGTTCCCAACATTTTTGTGTAAAGGCCTGTTGCTTAGATTTATAAAGTTGATGCAGTTGAGTTTTTAACTGGAAAAATTCCATCAGCAGTTTGTCCGACCCAGATGCCCTGTATTGATGGTGGATAGCACGAATATGAGAATTCATTGGATGGCATTCATTATCAAACCAACCACACCTACCACCAAGATTAGTTCGCTGTTGTTGCACCACTTGCAAGCTAAAAACATCAGACAGTCACATTGCAACATTGTTGTATCCTCAAAACAGTTCAGACAGTTAAGATTCCTAAAAACTGATTAAAAAAACCTATCTAAGGCAGCTTCATTAAGAACACCAGCTACCTTTTGAGCCAGCGTATTAGACCAAGAAATTATAGGCAGTCTAATAGTCAGGTTGGAGGACATGGATCTTGGCTGATCTAAACTTTCAGTAGGAAGAAGAGGCTCAATAACTAAGGCAAGGGGAAGATGGTCACTATCTATAGGATCCCTAATTGAGAATACTCTCACCTGTTCCTTGTTCGTCTGGGCCATGTGTGTCATAAAATGTAATGCCAGGTTGTTGTTGTTGTTCAGTCGCACAGTCGAGTCTGACTCTTCGCGACCCCATGGACCAGATCACGCCAGGCCCTTCCGGTCTTCCGCTGTCCTCTGAAGTCTGCTCAATTTCATGTTCGTTGCATCGATGACACTGTCTAACCATCTCATCCTTTGCCGTCCCGTCTTCTTTGACCTTCAATCTTTCCCAGCATCAGGGTCTTCTGGTAGCGGAGATATAAACTTTATAAAGGACACAAAGAGTTGTTTTTTTTTACTTAAAATCAAGACATACTTAAAACATGGGCACTCTTGCAACATTTTGTTTATGTAACAGTGTCTGATAACTGACACCTCATACTCTGAATTGTTGCATCAAAATGTCTGCGCTGTTGCAATCTTGAGTATGCTGTTCAGGTGCGTATCTGTAAGCGGCAAACCTAGGATGCAGCAGCAGCAGCACAACGGGAAGAAGAAGTGGAAGACAGGCAGTTCCACCGGGCCTGATGGAAGCCCTCTGGGGCCTCATCCGGCCCCAGGGCCGCATGTTTGACACCCCTGCTCTATGGCATTATTATACCCTGCCCTGAGGTCCCCCCCCCCAAAAAAAAACCCCCAAGGTCCTCCCCAGGCTCCATCTCCAAATCTCCAGGAATATCTCAACCCAGAGTTGGCAACCCTATGCACGGAATACAGAAAACAGAGGCCAGTGCCTATCCTCCCTCTCCGCTTTCTTGCATTCCGTTTTCAAAGGCAGAATAATAATTCTGCTTAAGCGTTGCTTTGCAAAAAGGACACCCTGATGAGTCCCAGGAAGAGTACGCATGCGCAGGCTGCCAACCGAAGACGAAGGGGGCGGGAAGGAGGGGGGGTGAACGCGCGCCGCCGTCGCCTCAGGGGGTCGTCCATCAACTACTCAGCTCGTTGCCGGCCGGTGGTACGGAGATCCGTATCAAGGGAAGTGAACTTGGCTTTAGAAAATCTCCAGGACGGGGGCAAGGCGCGGGAGGTGAAGGCTGGCGGTCAAAGCTGGGAGAGGCAAAGAGCCTCGTTTTTTGGAAGACCGACGTACTTTGTTGACGGTCCCTTACCTCCGTTCCGGCTTTGCCTGTTTCGGACGCGCGGTGACCGACACCGGCCGCTGGGGCTTCCGTAGCTCTCGCGGTAACCATGGAGACCGCCCGCAGCGCTTTGGAGCTGGTTGCTAGGAGACGCGAGGAAACGCGGAAGAAAATAAAGGGGGAGGCGGAGGAGAAGGAAAGGGAGTCTTTGGGCGGTGGAGCCTCCACGTCAAGGGGCAGTCTACCTCCGGAAGTCAGCTGCTGGGCGGCGGCAATACCAGGGGGAGGGCTTGGCCGCCTGGAGCTCCTGCGTAGGCGTCTGGTTGGCCACTGTGGGAAGCAGGATGTTGGGACGGGTGGTGGTGGTTCTGGACTGGGTTGCCAATCTCCAGGTGGAGCCTGGAGTTATCCCGGAAATGGCACCTGACCTCCAACTTACAGAGATCAGTTCCCGCTTGGAGGCAATGGCTGCTTTGGAGGGCGGACTCTGCAGCATTCCTCCCCCCCGCTGAGGTCCCTCCCCCAAGACCCTGCTTTCCTTACGCTCCACCCCCAAACCTCCAGGAATTCCCCTCCCCTGCAAGAGCTCCAAGATAGGTGGGATTCCAACAGGGAACTGCGCTAGCTTGTGATCACTTTTTAAAAGGGCCCTTCTAGGATTCCGCCGGTCAGCCGCTCGGTGGAACCTCCATGTCCAAGAGCAGTGTTGCCTTTGAATGCCAGGGCTGGAGGGCAGCAGCAAAAGAAGGCTGTACTGACTTTGACCTTTCCTGGAGTGCTAGGGATGCCAGCCTCCAGGTGGGACCTAGGGATGTCCCAGAATTACAGCTCATTTCCAGACTCCAGAGATCAGATTACCCTGGAGGAAATGGCTGCTTTGGAGGGTGGACTCTGTGGCATTGCATCCTTGCTTGAGCACACTCTTTTATCCAAACTCAGGGTGCCAGCCTCCAGGTGGGAGGGACCAGGGGATCTCCCGGAATTACAGCTCATCTCTAGACTCAAGAGCTCAGTTCCCCTGGAGGAAATGGCTGCTTTAGAGGGTGGACTCTGTGGCATTGCATCCTTGCTTGAGCACACTCTTTTATCCAAACTCAGGGTGCCAGCCTCCAGGTGGGAAGTTCCGGAGGCCTACAGTTGCCAACGTCCAGGTGGGGGCCGGGCAATCTCTCAGAATTACAAATGATCTCCAGACGACAGAGATCAGTTCCCCCTGGAGGAAATGGGTGCTTTGGAGGGTGGACTCTGTGGCATTGCATCCTTGCTTGAGGACACTCTCTTATCCAAACTCAGGGTGCCAACCTCCAGGTGGGGGCCGGGTGATCTCTCGGAATTACAGCTCATCTCTAGACTCAAGAGCTCAGTTCCCCTGGAGGAAACGGATGCTTTGGAGGGTGGACGCTGTGGCATCGTGCCCCGCTGAGGCCCCTGTCCTCCCCAGTCTCCTTCCCCAAATTTCCAGGAGTTTCCCAACCTGGATCTGGCAACCCTACCCCTCAACCAGTGTTCCCTCTAAGATGAGTTAGTGTGAGCTAGCTCACAGTTTTTTAGCCCCCGGCTCACACATTTCTGTCTCAGCTCAGGAAGGAGGGCTCCAGAGCAAACTAATTTATGCAGCAGCCAAATCACCTGCTCACAACTTTAACGCCGGTAGCTCACAAAGTAGAATTTTTGCTCACAAGACTCCACGGCTTAGAGGGAACATTGCAAACCCCCTGCCGGTGTCCAGGGGGGGGACCTTTGAGGCAGCTTCCTGTGTGTGTTTCCACTCCCTGCTTTTTTTATTTTAGAAAAAAAATTCGCATGTTGCTTCAACAGAACAATACGACACAGCTGAACATGGTAAAAACAATAAGGACAAAGTAAATGAAACGTTCCAAGGCCACCTTTCCGTCATGGTGATGACCCACTTAAAAACAAAACAAAGCATGCACAAAGCAATAAACCTGCGGAACCCCGGGGGAATCCATCCTTACAGACTTTGCAACCTGCATTTGGGTCAGGGCCCACAGGTTGCCGGAAAAACCCTTCCTTGGCTCACCTCCAGTGTTCCCTCTAAACTGAGTGAATGTGAGCTAGCTCACAGTTCTTTAGCCTCCGGCTCACACATTTTTTGTCTTCGCTCAGGAAGGAGGGCTCCAGAGCAAACTCATTGATGCAGCAGCCAAATCGCTCACTCACAACTTTTAATGCCGGTAGCTCACAAAGTAGAGTTTTTGCTCACAAGACTCCACAGCTTAGAGGGAGCATTGCTCACCTCCTGCCTTACCTCTGCGGGCAGGGGGCAGGGCTTGAGGAGAGGACCACAACTTTCCACCTTGCCTCTGGCTCTGTGGCATGGGCTCCCTGAAGAGGTGAGGGGGCGGGGCCCTCCTTGGAAATCTTCAGGAGGCCCTGCAAGGCCTGCCTGTTTGCCAGGGTGTGAATGGCAGCAGCTCTCGCTTCCTCCTGGTCCCTTTAACAGGAGATTCCGGGGACCAGGGCCGGCCCCAGCTTATTTTGCACCCTAGGCGAGAATCCCTTCTGGCACCCCCCCTCCCCGTGCACCCCCCAATTTTCAAAAATAAATGCATTTTAGCTTAAGCTACTTTAGAGGGGCCTCTTGTAAGAAGAGTAACATACTGTATGCCCAGTTGCCTGCCCTCCACTTCACTCTTTCACAGAGCTGCAGCAAGGACCATCGATTGCCTGGAACTAAAATCTTCACAAAAGTCTCCCCCCTCCCGCCCTCCTGCAACGAAAGCAGAACTTACCTT
>NW_015166051.1:17870-20604 GCF_001447785.1 Gekko japonicus
TGCCCCTAAGGGCTTGCCCGCCCTAGGCGAATGCCTAGTTCGCCTAGTGAATGAGCCGGCCCTGCCGGGGACTGAACCTGGGACTTTCCGCATGCCAAACAGAGGCACAGCACCTCACCAAGTTCACCCATTCCATCTAGGTGGCATGCCTGCATCTCCTGTCTCCCCCTGCCCCCGAGGTAGTGGCGTACACTGGCCGTTTCATCGCCATCTTACTGGTTATTTATTGCTGTATTTTTATGATTTGTAACTTTGACTATAATTATGTAAAGGGTTTTTTTTATGTACACTGCACTAAGCCCTGTCCCACAAGGGAGGGAAGTTTAAAAATTGAACTTAATATATAATAAATAAATAAATATTACCACTGCTGCTCAATGCTGCCTCTAAGCTGTGTAGTCTTGTGAGCAAAAACTCTACTTTGTGCTACTGGCATTAAAGTTGTGAGCAGTGTTCCCTCTAAGCTGAGTCAATGTGAGCTAGCTCAGTTTTTTAGCCTCTGGCTCACCCATTTTTGTCTTAACTCAGGAAGGAGAGCCAGTTTGGTGTCATGGTTAAGTGCGCGGACTGTAATCTGGGAGAACCGGGTTTGATTCCCCACTCCTCCACTTGCACCTGGCTGGATGACCTTGGGCAAGCCGTAGTTCTGATAAGAGCTGTTCTTGAAAAGGAGCCGCTTCTGTCAGAGCTCTCTCAGCCTCACCTGCCTCACAGGGTGTCTGTTGTGGGGAGGGAAAGGAGTTTGTAAGACGCTCTGAGACACCTTTCGGTAGTGAAGGGCGGCATATAAATCCAATCTCTTCTTCTTCTTCCCAGAGCATATTAATTTATGCAGCAGCCAAATCGCTCGCTCACAACTTTAATGCCGGTAGCTCACAAGCAGTGTTCCCTCTAAGCTGAGTTAGTGTGAGCTAGCTCACAGTTTTTTAGCCTCCAGCTCACACATTTTTGTCATAACCCAGGAAGGAGGGCTCCAGAGCAAACTAAGTTATACAATAGCCAAATCGCTTGCTCACAACTTTAATGCCAGTAGCTCACAAAGTAGAATTTTTGCTCACAAGACTCCACAGGCTAGAGGGAACATTGCTCACAAGGTAGAATTTTTGCTCACAAGACTCCACGGCTTAGAGGGTGCATTGGTTGTGAGCGAGCGATTTGGCTGCTGCATAAATCAGTTTGCTCTGTAGCCATCCCTTCCTGAGCGAAGACAAAAATGTGTGAGCCGGAGGCTAAAAAACTGTGAGCTGGCTCACACTCACTCAGCTTAGAGGGAACACTGCTTATGGTGCTTGGGGGCGGGGGCAACAGTGGGAGGGCTTCTAGTGTCCTGGCCCCACTGCTGGACCTCCTGATGGCCCCTGGTATTTCTGGCCCCTGTATGACACAGAGTGTTGGACTGGATGGGCCTTTGGCCTGATGTTCTTATGAGGGCTTTTGCCAGATCCCCACGGCCTGTTACATGTCTGTTTCTTCCACAGTGCTCCTCAGTGGCCCCGAAGATGTCGCTGAAGAGACTAGATGCCTTTCCCAAGAGCTTCCTCACTACCTTGAATAAGACCGTGAGTCCCAGAAACGCAGCCGTGACCCCCAGGTCCCCTCCGGCCGCGTCTGCCTCGATCGGAAACCCGTGCCCGTGCATGTGACGGAAAAACAAATTAAATATACAGGAAGCCGGTTTGTGCTTGCCGTCCCCTGCACAGACCAGAGTCGGTGGCTTCTGCATTGCGCATTAGCCTCTGCTGTGTACAGAAAGATGCACATGGAAAAAAAGTCTGGAGAAGAATGTGGTAGCAGGGCTCACCGGGAGGCAAACACAAGCCGTCCTTGTTGGGGCACAGGTCTAAGGTGGTGAGCCAGGTGGGAGATGATATGGGGCGGGGGGGGGAGGGCTGCATCTCTGGCGGTGTGCGCATGCATGTGTGACAAGTCCTTGGTGCTGTGAATACAAGCTCGTGCACACAGTACTGCTCTGTGGCTTAATGAAGGAGGTATGAAGATGGGGGTGCCATTTGAAAAGGGATTAGACAAATTCATGGAGGATAGGTTTATCAGTGGCTACTGGCCTTGGTGACTAATGGGAACCTCTGAATAAACTGCTGAATCCCAGAGCCAGGACTAGATGAGGTACTGGTCCGATCCAGCAGGGCTCTTCTGATGTTCTTATGAAGGCCTCGGCCTCTATGCCCTGTGGTTGGACCTCCAGAGGAACTGGTTGGCCACTGTGTGAGACAGGATGCTGGACTGGATGGACCCTTAATGGTCTGATCTAACAGGGCTCTTCTAATATTCTTCTGAAGGCCTCGGCCTCTATGCCCTCTGATTGGACCTCCAGAGGAACTGGTTGGCCACTCCGTGAGGCAGGATGCTGGACTAGATGGACCACAGTTCTGAACCAGCAGGGTTCTTCTGATGTTCTTATGAAGGTCTCGGCCTCTCTGCCCTGCTGTTGGACCTCCAGAAGAACTGGTTGGCCACTGTGGGAGACAGGATGCTG
The DNA here is from genome assembly GCF_001447785.1 of Gekko japonicus. Classification (NCBI taxonomy): domain Eukaryota; kingdom Metazoa; phylum Chordata; class Lepidosauria; order Squamata; family Gekkonidae; genus Gekko; species Gekko japonicus. Next base: position 20,365 of record NW_015166051.1, read on the forward strand.
GACTAGATGGACCACAGTTCTGAACCAGCAGGGCTCTTCTGATGTTCTTATGAAGGCCTCAGCCTCTATGCCCTGTTGTTGGCCCTCCAGAGGAACTGTTTGGCCACAGTGTGAGACAGGATGCTGGACTAGATGGACCACTGGTCTGACCCAACAGGGCTCTTCTTATGTTCTTATGAAGGCCTCGGCCTCTGTACCCTGTGGTTGAACCTCCAGAGGAACTGGTTGGCCACTTTCTGA
>NW_015166051.1:20711-20965 GCF_001447785.1 Gekko japonicus
ATGAAATCTCATGAGTTAAATGTGGTGGGGGGTAGAGAACGTGAAAGAGGTTTATAAAACTACACAAGGGGTAGAGTAATTAGATAGAAATAATGTTTTCTCCCTGTCCCATAATAGTAGGATTCAGAGATAGCCAATGACATTGATGTGGACTAGATTCCGGGCAGACCAGAAGGAAGTGTTTCTTTGATTCACTCATGGATCTCACTGCCAGCGGACCTAGCGATGGCCATGGTCTTAGATGGCTTTAAAAG
>NW_015166052.1:0-20029 GCF_001447785.1 Gekko japonicus
CAAATGGTTCAGGGGCGGGTGTGCTCCCAACCCTCCCTCCGAAACGATCACATGAAAATTTTATTTATTATTTTCAGCTAACGTGTTTCCTTTGTGACCATTTGCATATCTCCTTAGAAAAGACGGCGCGGGGGGGGGAGATTTCAGCTCCAGTCGTCTGCTTTTTTCTCCCAGTGGCTCGATGGTAGGGAGGAGCAGTTGTGCCACCTTCAAACCACATTCAGATAAGGCGGTGAGACGCTGTCGTGACCTTGGAGCCACCAGTAAATGGCAGTAAAATGATGCAGACAGCCGATGCGGAGACGAAACAACAGGAGAGTGGATGCGGCATCAAATGCAGACAGAAATTTGTGAGACGATGTGAGTTCATTTGCACAATGGTGGGAAATACCAATGCAGATTGGGCCAAGGATTAGGGGTGCTAGTCCTCAGGTCCCGGTGGGGTTTCCCCCCAGTTCTGGGGGCTTCTGCCTGCCCCCAAACAGCCACATCCCTGGGTGACGTCCCTGATGCGATGACATCACCCAGAAGTGTGTTTGGGGGAACTCCATGGTAAATTTGCCCTTAAACCGGAGAATCGCTGTGTGATGTCCCCGATGCAATGACATCACTTCCTGGTGATGTCATCGTGTCGAGGACATCATGCGACATCCCCGCCCCCTCTAGGATTGCCCCCCAAATCCCCCTGCCAGCAAAAAGGTACGATCTGGCAACCCTAACAAGGACTGATTCATGGCTTTGTCATTACTTCACTTTGTCGAGTATCTGTGCAGGACTGTCATTGACTTAGCATAATGCTCCATGCGGCCCAACCCACTCCTCCTTGTGAACATCTGCGCCCTTTTACTGACCTTCTGCCCCACTGGCCCTCGCGTGCCGAACAGCCCCATGGCGCCCTTCACGCCTGCCTCTCCTTTCACCCCCTGAAGGAGAAAGAAGTACAAAGAAAACAGAGGCGTTTCAAACCTCTGATCTGAACACAAAGAGAGAACTTGTGACTGACTCAAGATCACCCGGCTGGCTGCATGCGGAGGAGCGGGGAATCAAACCTTATTCTCCAGGTCAGAGTCCGCTGCTCGTAACCACTACACCGCACTGGCTTTAGACTAAGGCGATCCTCAAACAAATACTTCTGATGGAAATTATACCTGGAATGGTGTGTTTGAATATTTGTTTTCTCTTTATCTGAGTTGACCCCCAACGTACAATGCCGGACAGATATTTGTGGGAGGGGTGTTGTATACTAAGCTTGGCCGCGTGCAAGGCCAGGCCCACATGCGGTCAGGCGAAGAGCTCTAGCTTCGCTCTAAGGAACAACAGACCAAACGGATCCTAGTCCGCACCTATCAGATGGCTAGGAACCAAGGTAGGACCCATGGAACTCTTGGCCACTGTAAATATCCTATCGCTGGTGAAGGGTGTGTGCTTGGGTGTGGTTTGACTCCTAAATATAAGCCAGCCTGCGAGCCGGCATTCCCTCTCTTGTTCTACATCTCTCAATAAAGTATGAGCGGAAATAATCAGGCTCAGTACTTTTTAGAGGGGTAAAAAGATCAAGGGAATCGGAGTGTAAAAGAATTTTTAAGTCGAGAAGTTCCCATCAAGAAGCCGCCCTGAGCCTGCTCGCGGGGAGGGCGGGGTATAAAATGTAATGAAATAAATAAATAAATAAATCAAAACCAGACCACCTGGGTCTACAACGTTGCTTCCTGAGTTTAAAGGACAGGAAGATCTGGACTCGCTCAAACCCCGGGTACCTTTTCTCCTGCGGGTCCGTCCTCCCCTTTCTCGCCTTTGTCTCCATCAAATCCCGAAGGGCCTCTTTCACCCTACGGAGCAACACAGAGCACCTCTTTCAGTTACACACGTCATCAACTTTACTACACCACTTCCCACTTTCTGCAAGGAAAATGTGCTCCCCAACGAGCACTACGGTCCGGGACTAAACATCTCCTGGTGGTTCCAGGTCCCAAAGAGGCCAGACTAGTGGCGACTAGGGCTAGGGCTTTTTCGGTGGTGGCTCCTACCTGGTGGAATGAGCTCCCAGAGGAGATCCGGGCCCTGTGGGACCTTGCACAGTTCCGCAGGGCCTGCAAGACGGAGCTCTTCCGCCAGGCGTTTGAGTAGGAGCCGCCACGACTGTTACCATCTTTCTACAACTATGACTATCTGTCCTAGCCCTTTATCACCTTCATTACCAACTCGCCGTGAGCACTAAAATGGTGGTACTGCGTGGAGCTGTGGCCACTAAGGATACCATCCTGATGACGTCATCTGTTCCCTTGTTAGTTATTGTGGAGAGCACATATATTGTATTGAATGTTTTTAAAATGCAGTTTTAATGTTTTATGTATTGGGCATTGGCCCCATCTGTACGCCGCCCTGAGCCCGTTTGCGGGGAGGGCGGGTTATAAATTTAAATAAATAAAATAAATAATTTATTTGTTAAATTTATATCCTGCACCTCCCTGCCGAGGCAGGCTCAGGGCGGCTTCCAATATACATAAACAACTATATCTGTTAAAACACTGACATATAATAAAACACAAATTAATTAAAATCGCAATATATAAAATCGTACATATTCAAACAGATGTTAATGGCAGATGGCGTCGATCTCTCAGCGTTAAACGGTCACCCGCCCCCCTCGTCCAGGTTCGTGGCAGGCTGTTGGTGCTGATGGTGATGTTAGGGCCAGGGCTAGGATATTAAAGGCGGCACCCTAATCAAAAGCCTGGCGGAAGAGCTCCATCTTGCAGGTCCTGCAGAACTGTAAGAGGTCCCGCAGGCTGATGTCATCTGGGATCTTGTTTTACCAGTAAGGGGCCACCACAGAAAAGGCCCTGGTCCTCGGTGCGGCCCGCCTGGGCTTCTTTAGGGCCTGGGAGGACCGGACAATTTTGGGATCCTGATCTTAGTGCTCTCTGGGGGACATGTGGGGAAAGGTGGTCCCTGAGGTAAGTAGGTCCCAACCATTATTTATTTATCTATGGGATCACCTCTCCTGGTATACCCCCGGAAGAGCACTATGCTCTGGGGAGAAGAATCTCCTGGTGATCCCCGGCCCAGAAGATACCAGGCTGTCCTCAACCAGAGCCAGGGCCTTTTCAGTCCTGGCCCCGTCCTGGTGGAACTCTCTGCCAAACGACATCCGTGCCCTGCGGGGCATAGTGCAGTTCCGCAGGGCCTGTAAGGCAGAGATATTCCGCCAGGCCTATGGTTGGGGACAGCGACTGTCTTCCACCGAGCCTGGCTTCCTCCTCTCCCCTCCTCCCCCATGGGGTAAGGACAAGATCGATCCTTTAAGCGCCGTCTATATTAGTTGCAGAATTGTTTGTTATTTTAATTGTTTTTATTCTGATCTGCAAATGCTTTTGCAATCATGTTGTTCACCGCCCCTGATTCCTATATAGGGGAGGGAGGTCTATAAATCAAATAAATAAATACTTCATTTATACCCGGTGTTATGTCAGGTAGCCCTGTCATAAGTCTGGAATGTGGAGGTGTGTGCTCCCATTTTCTGTCTCAGCTCTCCCTGGCTCATCGACTTTTTGCTATCTTATGCTTGACCTTGTAGATGCTACAGCTGCAGTTTTACTCGGCTGGGAAAGTTAACGGCTTTTTGCTTTGCCTGCGCAGGAGAGATGTATCCATTGGCTTATGCTTACTGGGGGGATGTTTGATTCTACTATAAGTCAGAGGCCCTTGTATAGGCAGCCATTCCTGACACAAGCTGTACATGTGTCTCTAGTACTGGATCTACCAATAAACAGTTATCTTCTTATGAAGCCCTGTGTTGTGTAACCTAAGGACCCTGACATGTTATGTATTATGTTATGTGGATAGCCTGAATCAGAGAATGAGCCTGAGCTTCAGTCACGAGCTCCATAGACCCTCAGTATCCTCCCTGATGTCATCTGGGAGCTTGTTTTACCAGTAAGGGGCCACCACAGAAAAGGCCCTGGTCCTCGGTGCGGCCCGCCTGGGCTTCTTTAGGGCCTGGGAGGACCGGACAATTTTGGGATCCTGATCTTAGTGCTCTCTGGGGGACATGTGGGGAAAGGTGGTCCCTGAGGTAAGTAGGTCCCAACCATTATTTATTTATCTATGGGATCACCTCTCCTGGTATACCCCCGGAAGAGCACTATGCTCTGGGGAGAAGAATCTCCTGGTGATCCCCGGCCCAGAAGATACCAGGCTGTCCTCAACCAGAGCCAGGGCCTTTTCAGTCCTGGCCCCGTCCTGGTGGAACTCTCTGCCAAACGACATCCGTGCCCTGCGGGGCATAGTGCAGTTCCGCAGGGCCTGTAAGGCAGAGATATTCTGCCAGGCCTATGGTTGGGGACAGCGACTGTCTTCCACCGAGCCTGGCTTCCTCCTCTCCCCTCCTCCCCCATGGGGTAAGGACAAGATCGATCCTTTAAGCGCCGTCTATATTAGTTGCAGAATTGTTTGTTATTTTAATTGTTTTTATTCTGATCTGCAAATGCTTTTGCAATCATGTTGTTCACCGCCCCTGATCCCTATATAGGGGAGGGAGGTCTATAAATCAAATAAATAAATACTTCATTTATACCCGGTGTTATGTCAGGTAGCCCTGTCATAAGTCTGGAATGTGGAGGTGTGTGCTCCCATTTTCTGTCTCAGCTCTCCCTGGCTCATCGACTTTTTGCTATCTTATGCTTGACCTTGTAGATGCTACAGCTGCAGTTTTACTCGGCTGGGAAAGTTAACGGCTTTTTGCTTTGCCTGCGCAGGAGAGATGTATCCATTGGCTTATGCTTACTGGGGGGATGTTTGATTCTACTATAAGTCAGAGGCCCTTGTATAGGCAGCCATTCCTGACACAAGCTGTACATGTGTCTCTAGTACTGGATCTACCAATAAACAGTTATCTTCTTATGAAGCCCTGTGTTGTGTAACCTAAGGACCCTGACATGTTATGTATTATGTTATGTGGATAGCCTGAATCAGAGAATGAGCCTGAGCTTCAGTCACGAGCTCCATAGACCCTCAGTATCCTCCCTGATGTCATCTGGGAGCTTGTTTTACCAGTAAGGGGCCACCACAGAAAAGGCCCTGGTCCTCGGTGCGGCCCGCCTGGGCTTCTTTAGGGCCTGGGAGGACCGGACAATTTTGGGATCCTGATCTTAGTGCTCTCTGGATAGGTCAGGCTAAGAGTGTTTGGATGGTCCGGGGACACCTGGCCAGTTTCCATGGCAGAGTGCGAGATGTCAAGATGGGTCTCCCAGATCCTAGGCTGACAATCTAACCACGACACCACTTTGTGTGTGTGTGTATGACTGAGCCACACGTCAAGTCACATCGGACTTATGGCGGCCCTGTTGGGTCTTCAAGGCAAAAGACGAGCAGTGGTGGTTTGCCATTTCCTGCCTCTGCGTAGCAACCCTGTACTTCCTTGGTGGTCTCCAGCGTTCCCTCTAAGATGAGCGAGTGTGAGCTAGCTCACAGTTTTTTAGCCTCTGGCTCACACATTTTTGTCGTAGCTCAGGAAGGACGGCTCCAGAGCAGACTAATTTATGCAGGAGCCAAATCGCTCGCTCACAGGAGCTGGAACCAGAGACAGGAGCTCACTCCGTCATGCGGCACTCAGGTCTCGAACTGCTGAACAACTGACCTTCCAGTCTGCAGTTCAGCGTCTTAACCAAATACCGAATACTATTCACTAAGGCTAGATTAAATGTTTTAACATTGGGGGAGTTAACATTCAGGTTCCTAGGGATTCCCTCTTCTGAACGATTTTGTGATGGTAAATCAGGGAACCTGGATACTATCTGGCACTTCTTCATTGATTGTAAGAAGCATGAACTCGCTAGAGATAAATGGATCACAGTATATATTCAGAAGTGGTGATGTGTCTCAAAACAAGAAGCAGTTACAAATCTTCTGGCTGATACTGACTCAAGCATAACTTTTGCTGTGGGGAAAAAAATGTCAATGGTTTTTAATGACTTTTAACCGTAATGGTATATTTTATTCCTTGTACCTTGTATTTCTGGTTGTTTGGTTATTTTCTCTATTTTGGATTGTATTATTCTGTACCATAGGGACTATTGGACTCCGCTTATGACCCATTGGTCTGTGAGCATGAACTATAGAACAAAGGAATAAAGGAATTAGACACTTTCCCTATGAAGAAAGGTTAAAGCGCTTGGGGCTCTTTATCTCAGAGAAATGACAACTGAAGGGTGACATGATTGAGGTTTACAGGATTATGCATGGGATAGAGCAGGTGGAGAAAGAAGTCCTTTTCTCCCTTTCTCACAAGACAAGAACTCGTGGGCACTCCATGAAATGGCTGAGCAGTCAGGTTAGAACAGATAAAAGGAAGTACCTCTTCACCCAAAGAGTGATGAACACGTGGAGTTCACTACCATAGGAGGTGGTGGCAGCTACAAGCATGGACAGCTTCAAGAGGAAATTAGATAAGCATATGGAGCAGAAGTCCATCAGTGGCTATTAGCCACAAGGGATAGATAGGGACTCTGGGGCAAGTGATGCTCTGTCTTCTTGGTGCTTGGGTGTGTGTGTGCAACAGTGGGAGGGCTTCTGGAGGTCTGGTGGACTTCCTGATGGCCCCTGGTATTTCTGGCCACCGTGTGACACAGAGTGTTGGACTGGATGGGCCATTGGTCTGATCCAACATTGGCTTCTCTTAGGTTCTTATGTTGACACTGTTCATTCACCCTCCCTTTCCAGCCTTTGTTTGGGCTGGGTCCTTCCCGTACACAACCTCCAGAGCCAGATTTCAGCTTGAAACACTTGAATCATAATTTCCCCATTGCTCTACCCAGAAGTAACGTTTCCTGGGCACCACACCCCTCCTTCAACAGTGGAGAGGAAAACCTCATTCTCCGAGTGAAAAGCAATGGAGACGCAAACGCCACTGACCTGCTCTCCTTTGCTTCCTTTGTAGCCCTGAGGTCCAAAGATCGTCCTGGGGTCCCCCTGTGACACAAGCACGGAACAGAGGAGGTCTTGAGTTTGCACTGGGTAAGTGCTGAAGTCAGATACTTGCTGCACAACCCGATGGCAGAAATGTATTACTGCTGGTCCCCCCCCCCCCATTAACTAGGTTCTGCATCATTACAACAGTTGGAATGTGTATGTACGAGGGTAGCAACAACAAGCCATGTGTCTCCTGGGGCCCCGGGGGCCAATCTCCAGACCTTGATCATTCCTCCATCTCTTGTAAAATCCGGATAAACTAGACATTGAAAACTGAACCTACCTTATTTGTACAAGATTCAAGTTCTCTGTGTTTGTGTGTGTGTGTCAAATGCCGTCGATTCGCTTTCAACTCATGGCAACCCTATGAATCCATGTCCTCCAAAACATCCTATTGTTAACAGACTTCTTAACAGCCTTGCAAAGGGAGGGCCGTGGCTTCTTCGATGGAGTCCATCCATCTCAAGCTGGGTTGTCCTCTTTTCCCGCTGCCTTCAATTTTTCCCAGCATTATTGTCCTATTGTTAACAGCGACTGATTTCCCACAAGCCGCTGCTCCGCCCTCGCTCTTCCCTTTCCCCCTGATTGTATGCGTCAATTTCCCACTATTTGCGGTGCAGTCGCATTTTGACCCACGGCTTCGCCCAGTTTCCCCCGCGTCTTCTCGATCCTCAAAAAACAGGATCGAGAAGACGTGGGGGAAATTGGGTGAAGCTGCAGGTCAAAATGCGGCCGCACAGCAAATAGTGGGAAATTGATGCATACAATCGGGGGAAGGGAAGAGTGAGGGCGGAGCAGTGGCTTCTGGGAAATCCGTCAGTCTTGCTCAGGTCTTGCAGAGGCCTTGCTGTGGCTTCTTCAATGGAGTCCATCCACCTCACGTTGGGCCAAAGTACAATAGCCTCAGTTTAGTCATGTTAGCTTCTGGGGAGAATTCAGGCTTGATTTGATCTAGATTCTGCGTCTATTTCTGGGGATCTGGATAAATTGGACTCTGGTATACACAGGCTATTGCTCACTTATTTAAGCCATTGCCATTTAATATGTTTAAATCCCCCCCGTTTTATTAAAGAAATAAGGAAATTTGACGAACACCCTGGTTCCTGTTTCTGAAAAGAAAAATACCCCAATACTCTAAAAACTCTAGTTTTTAGAAAAAGCAGAAACAGGACAAAGCAGAAACAGGACAGTGTCTGCTTCCACGCCAACTGTGCCCATGATAGGGAGAGACTGTCCGTAAGTGCGCAGGGACCATTCCGGGCACACGTGGAAAGTCGTTCGACAGAAGACGCGGACCACTGATGACCGCCACCCGCTTATCCCCACCCAGCCCTAAAGCAGATGAGGCAAGAACTGAGGAAGTAAAAAAGGTAAAGGTAAAGGTTCCCTTGCTCAAAAGCCAGTCGAATCCGACCCTAGGGTTGCGGTGCTCATCTCCATTTCCAAGCCGAAGAGCCAGCGCTGTCCGAAGACGTTTCCGTGGTCATGGGGCCGGCATGACTAAACACCAAGGTGCACGGAACGCTGTGACCTTCCCACCAAAGTGGTACCTATTTATCTACTTGCAATTTCTTGCTTTCGAACTGCTAGGTTGGTAGGAGCTGGAACTAGAGACGGGAGCTCACTCCATCATGCGGCACTCGGGTCTCGAACTGCTGAACTACCGACCTTCCACAGCCTGCAGTTCAACGTCTTAACCACTTGCAAACTTACAAACTTGCAAATAAATAAATAGATCCCTCCAGTTAATGATCTCCCCCACACACAAACACGGTTTAATCTGCCTCCCTGCTCCTTATGTTTTATTTACGCTTCCTTTGGAGACGACATTACATATTCCTGGAGGAAGCGCAAAGGCTGCTCCTCTGGCAGGAAAGACTTTCAGAAATTCATTTGCCGGCTCACACCGAGCCCTCTTTGAACGCCGGAGACAAATTGGCCATCATCTTTGAAACAGAGCATGACTCAAAGAGCAGGATCGCCGATGACGCTTGTTTCCCCAAAACTTCCATTTCCGTCACGCCGGATGAAGAGGGAGGGGAGCCCCGCGGAACTTTGCTTCTTAATGAACCTAAGCGACGGGGTAGCTGCCTCCGTTCTTAAGGTGTTCCACTTAGCAGCGCTCGATTCTGCAAACCCCACACTTTTTAAAGGCAGGCACTGCTAAAAAAAAAGAGGCAGAACTGTGGCCTGTTCGGCCCTTTCCTTGCGGACTTTGGGGCGACGGGCTGTGGGGTTACCAACCTCAGGAGGGGGACTGGAGATTTCCTGGAATTACAACGGGTCTCCAGATGACATGGATCATTCCCCCTGGAGAAAATGGCAGTTTCATCGGACAAATTCTAGGGTATAGCATAGATTATAGGTAGATCCCTCCCCGGATCCCCTTCACCGCAGGCACAGCCCCCAAATATCCAGGAATTTTCCCAGACCACCATCATTACACTAAAGGTAAAGGTGTTGGGTATTACAAGTTGAAAACACTCAGCATATCTGGGGTTAAATGTTTGTTTATGTTACTCACAGGAAGTCACATGTTTCTCATGTAACCAATGTTCTTTAGATGTAGGAAGCCCGGGAATTTTCTCCCTGATCTAGGGATTTGATTGGGACTAAAGTGTCAAGGTGTATTACCATTTTATGGCTTCTCTTCCCGTCTTTGTTTTGATGTTTTGAAGGAGAGCAGCCATAATTCCACTCTTCTAGTTTTGTCTTTGTAGAGTAAGGATGTAGCTGATTATGCTCTGTTGTTATTTTCATCCCAGATACTTTTCCCATGCTAGAATTTAGTAAAAACTTTATATTTTAATCACACACGGACTCTCAGTCTGAATTATTTATTTTACTCAGGCTCTGCTGGGCTATATTATCTCTGCTAAATACCATTTTTTCAATATCTCACTATCACCCAACAAAAGGTTTCCCTGGCTTGAAAGCCAGTCGAATCCGACTCTAGGGTTGCGGTGCTCGTCTCCGCTTCCAAGCCGAAGAGCCAGTGCTGTGCGAAGACGTTTCCGTGGTCATGTGGCTGGCATGACTAAACACAAAGGTGCACGGAACGCTGTTCCCTTCCCACCAAAGCGGTACCTATTTATCTACTTGCAGTTTCTTGCTTTCGAACTGCTGAATTGGGAGGAGCTGAGGCCAGAGATGGGAGCTCACTCCATTGTGCGGCACTCAAGTCTCAAACTGCTGAACTACCAACCTTCCAGCCTGCAGTTCAGCATCTTAAACACTAAAAATATAGTTTTAATTAGCAGTCAATCACAGTACTGATGACTGATGAGAGATTGCTAAGAATGGGTCTATCAGTCATCTGGACTAAAAGGACCACAGTCAGGGCATATGGAGGAGGAAGAAGAAGAAGAAGAAGAAGAAGAAGAAGAAGAAGAAGAAGAAGAAGAAGAAGAAGAAGAAGAGATTTGATTTATATCCCGCCCTTCACTCGGAGTCAAGCGGCTTACAAACTCCTTTCCCTTCCCCTCCCCACAACAGACAACCTCTGGGGTGGGTGGGGCTGAGAGAGCTCTCTCGAGGACTGCCCTTGAGAGAACAGCTCTCTCTGCGAGAACTTGTGAGTGACCCAAGGTCACGCCAGCAGCTGCGTGTAGAGAAGTGGGGAATCAAACCCAGTTCACCCAGATTAGAGTCCGCGCACTTAACCACTGCACCAAACAGAAAATGTCCCTTTATGGGAACTGGGGGTCAGGTAAAAATTCGGTTGTTGGCGAAGGAAGAACGGAAAGGTTCCATCCACCCCAACCATTAAGCTTTTCCAGATTATGATCCAGGTGACTTAAGGGAGACTCCACACGTACAGTTGCCAACTTTGGGACAGGAAATGCCTGAAGATTTGGGGGCGGAGCCTGTGGAAGGAGGGATTTGGGAAGGGGAGGGACCTCAGCAGAGTATAATGCTACCCCCCCCCCAAATTAGCCATTTCCTCCAGGGGAACTCATCTCCGTGCTCTGGAGATCAGCTGCAATTCCGAGAGACCTCCAGGCATCACATGGAGGTTGGCGACCATACACCACAGGATGAGGAGTACGTCGATCAGTTTAGCCATTTAACCCGTTCCCACCCACACAGGGCTCAACGTTTTCTCCTTACCCTTTCTCCTTTGGGCCCAGGAAATCCGGCATCGCCCTGGAAAACAAAAAGGATGGAAATCGTTGGCTTAGGAATGTTACATCGCCATCTGAATGCCCTGGGCCAGTACACAAACAGGTAACCTCAGCTCATTGGTGCATGGGGCTTCGGCTTTGTGTGATCGAGCCCCAGAAGGCCCCAGGCTCAATTCCGGGCACCCCCCTCCCTCCAGCAGTTAAAGGCTGCCAGGAGGCATGCGGGGCAAAAAGATCTTTATCTGCTAGAAATCCTGGGGAGCTACTGCCAGTTAGACTAGACAGTACTGACCAAGAAAGACCCAGGGCTATTTTGGGGCAGGAACGCACAGGAACGGAGTTCCGGCTGGCTCCCGAGTTGGCCACGCCCAGCAGGAACTCATTAGCATAACAGGCCACACCCAACAGCAGAAACTCGTTCGGATTGGCTACATTACGGGTGTGTGGCCTAACATGCAAAGGGATCCTGCTAAAAAAAAAGCCCCGGGTTTGGACAACAAACAAGGTAAACAGAATAAGAAGCAAAAGGTTGGTGTGGCTGGATGAGCACACTTCTGGTAACATGGGGGTGTGGCCTAATATGCTAATGAGTGGTGATGTCAGGGGTGTGGCCCAATATGCTAATGAGTTTCTGTTATTGGGTGTGGCCTATTATGCTAATGAGTTCCTGCTGGGCTTTTTCTACAAAAAAAGTCCTGGATAGACCAATGGGCGGATTCAGCGTAAGGCAGTGTCGTTCATTCATCCAGCTACTCTGAACATGCAGGCTGAGATCCGCAAAAGTCAGTTGTGATCGGCTCCATCTCCCTACTATCTTTTATTCACAAGCGCTGAATTCGGAAGTTTGGCTTTGGAAAGACAGCTCCGACGGCCTCTCAACCGCACGGCCTGATTCTGCATTGGCTTTTCCCTCTGTGGTTTTACGAAACCCACCTCGGAACAGAAATTCTCTCTCTGCATCGCATGCCGCTTTCGCTTCCTTTGATTAGTGGGTTTTATGGTTCCCCCACACTCCATGCCCCTTTCACTTTCTTGGATCGTTCAGATTTTACGGTACCTTCTGCACTAAAAGTGCAGAAAAGGACAACTCGAATGATAAAAGGGTTGGAACACTTTCCCTAGGAGGAAAGGTTAAGGCGCTTAGGGCTCTTTAGCTTGGAGAAAAGACGACTGAGGGGTGACATGATTGAGGTTTATAAGATTATGCATGGGATAGAGCAGATAGAGAAAGAGGTACTTTTCTCCCTTTCTCACAAGACAAGACCTCGTGGGCACTCCATGAAATTGCTGAGCGGTCGGGTTAGAACGGATAAAAGGAAGTCCTTCTTCACCCAAAGAGTGATTAACACTTGGAATTCACTGCCACAGGAAGTGGTGGCGGCTACAAGCATGGATGGCTTCAAAAGGGAATTAGATAAGCATATGGAGCAGAGGTCCATCAGTGGCTATTAGCCACAAGGTATCGATAGGGACTCTGGGGCAAGTGATGCTCTGTCTTCTTGGTGCCTGGGGGGGGGGGTCAACAGTGGGAGGGCTTCTAATGTCCTGGCCCCACTGGTGGACCTCCTGATGGCTCCTGGTATTTCTGGCCACTGTGTGATACAGAGCGTTGGACTGGATGGGCCTTTGGCCTGATCCAACATTGGCATCTCTTATGTTCTTATGGCCGTTTTATGGCCGTTCAGGGGTGACTTTGCAGTCAGTGTGGGCTTTGCCCCGAGGTATTTGAATGTGCTTTTGAGCTGCACGTTTTCCTCCCAGTTGAGAAAATATGGAGCGAATGCTAGGTACAGGTCGAATCTGCATTTGCATTTATAAATCAGTTTTGTGCTCCTGTGACGCCGTCTTTCTCTGTGCTTGTTTGAATGTTGTTTGGAGAAGATTCTTTTAAAGCAGTGCGGAGGTGCAATGACAGTGGAGCCGCCACGAGAGGGCAATAAACATATGCGGACATGCAAAAGTATGCTAGCACTGTTGAGGTGTGAAAACGACACCACATGTAGACAGCTTTTTAAAAGACGGTGTCAGAAGGCTGGAGAAATGCAGATTCAACCACAGAATCGCCCAAAACCGTGGAGCCGTGGTCTGACAGCAGACAGCTGAAACCCCTTAAACAGTGTATGCTACAGGGACAGCGACAGGAATTTCCCAACCCGGAGTTGGCAATCCCACTATTACTGTTCTGCTGAGAACGTCTGAAGCTTTTTGCAGTAGAAAAGGGTTCCTTTTCCTAGGGAGGCGAACCACAGTGCCAACGTTTGATAACTCACCTTTTCTCCTTTCAGTCCCGCGATGCCATTTGGCCCCTGAAATCACGAGAGCAAGAGAACGTTTCAAACCCGAGGATACGCTGAAGGAAAGGCTGTACGATCAGGGGCGGATTAAGGCTCACTGGGGCCCTAAGCACTCACCAATCTTGGTGGGGGGGGCCCCGGCCCGTAGCCAGGAATTCCTAAGGCGGGGGGCCATTTAAATGTCTCGGGGGGGCCCACGGGGGCACCGGCTAATTCAATTAAATGTAATTTAATTAACTTGATCGGTGTGTTGCGGGGGAGAAAAGTGTGGCACAGGGGGAAGGCAAGGAAGAGCAGCAGCCACGGCGGCGCGGGGGAGCTCACAGCGGCCACTGCATCTTACCAGAGAGTCAGGGGGCCTGGGCTGAAAGGAAGTCAGGGGGCCTTGGTAGGAAGTCAGGGGGCCGGGCCCCGAAATGCCCCACTGTAGCTACATGCCAGTGCCCCCCCTCCTTTCCACACTGACCCCCAGTCCATTTTAGTTGTTGACCTGTCTGACCAGCTCGACAATGCAGGTTGCAGCAATACAAAAATTTATTCCTAGGATAACACAATATACTGTACGCACTAGAGCTTTTCACCCTTTCCCCAACTTTGTGGTGCCCCCTTTGGCCCTGGTGCCCTAAGCACCTGCTCAGTCTGCTTCATGGTTCATCTGCCCCTGTGTACGATGTTGTCGTTCCTGAGGCTGGGGTGGAAGGAGCCTCGGCCATCAGAATCAAGCACTTTTGCCTTGCCAGAAACCCCTGAAGGAGAATCTGGCCACGGCACCTAAATGGGCTGGGAACTCCCCCCACACCACACCACCAATGCTCCCTTTAACCTGTGGAGTCCGGTGAGCAAAAATTCTACTTTGGGCACTTACTGGCATTAAAGTTGTGAGCGAGCGATTTGGGCGACTGCATCAATTAGTTTGCTGTGGAGCCCTCCTTCCTGAGCTGAGACAAAAACGTGTGAGCCGGAGGCTAAACAACTGTGAGCCAGCTCGCACTCACTCAGCTTAGAGGGAACATTGCCCCCTCCACCCATACTTCTCCACAGAGGAAGTCAATTTCAACCCCAAATTCCACAGCAGCAGCTTTTAAAGTTCTGAAATCCGGCAAAACCTTCATTGCCCTGCACCAACAAACAAGCCTCAGATTCTCGGCACACGTCGCTCACGCTTACCAACATGCCAACTGGACCACGAACTCCCACAATTCCTTCTTCTCCCTGTGAAAAACAGGCAATGCTTGCATCAGTGGGTTTTTGTTAAAGAAGCTGCTCAGTTAACCCCAACGATCATGGGACAGGGAGCCAAGAAAGAGGCTGAAGGAGGGGAAGACAGCTGCAAAGAGGTATGCAAATGGAGGAGGAGGAGGAAGAAGAGAAGAAGAAGAAGAGTAGTAGTTGGATTTATACCCCACCCTTCACTCGGAGTCTCAGAGCAACTTACAGTTTCCTTCCCCACAACAGACACCCTGTGAGGCAGGTGGGGCTGAGAGAGCTCTTGAGAGAACTGCTCTTGACAGAACAGCTCTTGACAGAACAGCTCTGAGAGAACTTGTGATTGACCCAAAGTCACACCAGCAGCTGCATGTGAAGGAGTGGGGACTCAAACCCCGGTTCTCCCAGATTAGAGCCCACCACTCTTAACCACGACACCAAACGGAAAGAAGAAGCACTCACAGTTACAGTTATGGTCAATCCAAACCATTTCCCAGCCTGGCTATCCGTACCAACCTTGCCCAGTTGGATCACCCTGCTATGGACTCTGACTTTTTTTAGACATTAGGTTTTGATCTTGCGAAGAGCTCAGAATGGCACGAATGCCCCCCTATGTTATCCTCACAACAACCCTGTGGTTAGCTTGAGAGACTGGCCCAAATTCATCAGTGAACTTTGTGGATGAGTGGGGATTTGAATCCAGGCCCGGGTGGAGATTGCCCGCAGGCCGCCACCTGGAACCCGCAGGAGGATATGAGGGGTGGAGACAGGCCAGCCAGCATCATGCTAGTATGCCACACCATCTCCGGTGAAGAACAGATGTGAGGTCACAATGTCAGGGATGACACTCTAGGATTCAGCAAAACTCTACAGTTAAACCACAGAGTTTGGGGCAAATCCTTCTTTGATTGAGTTGATGAGCTCACTGGATCGAGGGAATTCTGTTGATGTTGTTTACTTGGATTTCAGTAAAGCTTTCGGCAGGGTTCCCCGAGACGATATGATGAGTCATAGGACTGTGAACTGGACTGTAGGATAGTTAGGTGGACAGGGAGCTGGTTGGAGAACCGTTTAGTCCGCTTTCGGTACGCTTCAGTCACAGATCTTATATCCACGTTCACACACCCAACATCTGCACACCGTCCCCAGCCGTCGCTTTCCGTCTGAAACCCCAGTATTTTGTTACCAGGTCCCCAAGTGGTGTTTTCCTGATTCTCCGGTTCTAGCCGCACTTTTCAGATGACTGATCGCTCCTGCGGTGTTGAGCCGCTTCCGCTCTTCGCCCGCCATTTTATTTTAGCGTCGGCGGTATGCGCACAGGCAGAGCTCCGCTCCCGTGTTATTAACAGCAATGTTTAAACGGTGCCTAGTTTTGTTGGTTAGACAAGTTCGGGATCTCACGGAGGCCAGTTTCGGGGTAAAAGTTTAAAGGGAAGTATTCCTTTAAAGGGAAGTGTTACAGCAGTTGGGCTGAGGTGGAAATCGCTGTTCTACGCACGTGGAAAAATTTTAATGGCCGCCTGTGCGCGTGCCCAAACTGAAAGAGAGAAAAAAACACTAACGCACGCTCCCTCATGTGGACGGCGGGGAGCGATGTGGCTGTGCAGCGATCCAGAACAAGGAGGTGAGTGTGATCGCGATTCTCCAGGTTAAAAAAACAACGCATCAAGACTGGAGCAATTTAAACCACTCCCAGCATGCCATCTGATCGCACCCAGAGAATAGTTTTCAATGGCATTTCATCAGAATGGAGGGAGGTTCCAGTGGGATGCCACAAGGCTTGGTTCTGGGCCCGGTAGTTATCAATATTTTTATAAATGATCTGGATGAGGGTGTGGAGGGGCTACTCATTAAATTTGCAGATGGCATCAAACTGGGAGGGGCAGGGAACACACCAGCAGCTACAAATAGAATCCAAGGAGATCGGAACACACTGGGAAAGCGGGCGGATGTGAACAAGATGCCATTCAACAAGGATAAGTGCCGAGTTCTACATCTGGGTAACAAAAACAAGGAACTCGCAAACTGGATGGAGGATACACTTTTGGGTAGCAGTGTGTGTGAACAAGATCTTGTGGTAGGGGTGGACCATAAGTTAAATATGAGCAGCCAGTGTGATGCGGCAACAAAAAAGGCTAATGCGATCCAAATCGCAAGATGTGATAGTCAAATATCCACGGTCTGGGACGCAACATCTCCTGGCAATGCCAGGTCCCAGAGAGGTCAGACTGGCCGCTACCAGGGCCAGGGCTTTCTCAGTGGCGGCTCCTACCTGGTGGAATGAGCTCCCGGAGGAGATCCGGACCCTGCGGGACCTTGTACAGTTCCGCAGGGCCTGTAAGCCGAAGCTCTTCCACCAGGCATATGAGTAGGAGCCGCCACTACCATCAATACTGTTCCATCTTAACCTGGCCCTGGAAGAAAGAACATCATTGTTTCCTGGAGCAGATGATGCTGAGTAGAGTAGTTGCAATAGAGCTGTTGTAATACACCATCTTGTGGAATGTCAGTTAGAACATCTAGAGCACTTTGTTAATTGATGATGTTATTGTACTGTATTCATTTTAAATGGTTTTAAATATGTTTTTATATTGGCGTATGCCTCCTTGTAAGCCGCCCTGAGCCCGTGCTGCGGGGAGGGCGGGGTATAAATTGAATTAAATAAATAAATAGATAGATAGATAGATAGCACACAGTAGCAGGGCAGGAGAGAGCTGAGAACGAGAAGGAGATTACCCCTCCACATTCCAGACCTATGACAGGGCTACCTGACACTTAGTTATAAGTTGCCTCGATCAGCCCTTTAGAGAAGCTGCATATACATCTTCTGAACCAGCGGTTCCTTACCTTCTTGGTTTGGTGACCCACAAGTCCAAATGTACTTGGTATGGTGACCCAGCCAGGGCTGGCCTAAGGGGTTTTTTGGCACCCTAGGAAAACTATGACCTGCGCCCGTCTAGTGAAGTATACCATTTTCTACAGAGGCTAACCTGGGGCAGTGTCTGCTCTGTATCCTTGGTGCTGGGGGGGGGACTTTGGGAGGGCTTCTGGAGTTCTGGCCCAGCTGGTGGACCTCCTGATGGCAGTGTGGTGTAGTGGTTAAGAGTGGAAGACTCTAATCTGGAGAACAGGGTCTGATTCCCCACTCTTCCACATACAGCTGCCGGTGTGACCTTGGGTCAATCACAGTTCTCTCAAGAGCAGTTCTGGAGAGAGCTCTCTCAGCCCCACCTACCTCACAGGGTTTCTACTGTGGGGAGAGGAAAGGAAGGAGAGTGTGAGCCACTCTGAGATTCCGGGTGAAGGGTGGGGGATAAATCCAATCTCCTCCTCCAACTCCTCCTCCTCCTCCTCTTCTTCTATGGCAGAGTAGGAATTCGAACCTGGGTCTACATCTGTCCTGTACGCGCTCACCTTTAACGTGCCATTTATAAGCCACAATAATTAATGTGTCAAGGGTGGCCAGATGTTCCCTGTTAATGTCAAAGACCCGTGCTTAGCATGGTGAGGTTTTCTTCTGAGCTTCCAAAAGAGACATGTTGGTCGGACTCAGATTCTGAGTTCCCACAAGGGGTGTCAGGCTTCAGGTAGGGCTTGGAGATCGCCCGCTTTTGCAACGGATCTCCAGGCAGAGACATTTCAGAGGTGGCTTTGCCATTGCCTGCCTCTGGTATTCCTTGGAGGTCGCCCTTCCAAATACCAGCCAAGGCCGACCCTACTTCGCTTCCGAGATCTGATGGTATCGGGCTAGCCTGGGCTACCCAGGTCAGGGATCTTAAAATATGCAAGGGCAGCTCTTTAAGAGGCCAACTAGCAAAAGGGTGTAAAGGAGGGTTGTCCACCTCTGGGTGTTAAGTAGGGGTGCCAACCTCCAGTTGGGACCTGGAGATCCCCCCAGAATTCCGACTGATCTCCGGAGTTCAGTTCCCCCGGAGAAAATGGCTGCTTTGGAGGGTGGACTCTATGCAGAGGTCCTCTCCCAAGGCACCTCTGGCAACCCTAGAAGGAGCGCAGTCTTTTTGGGAAAGGAAGTTGGGTGAAGGGGGAAATCGTTCTGAGCAGAGAAACGGCGAGAGGAGGAAGGATGTACTTCACCCTTTCCCCATAGGCACCCAGCGACAGAGGGTGGACTCTGTGACATTATTCTGCTCTGGTCAGGCCTCACCTGGAGTCCTGTGTCCAGTTTTGGGCGCCACATTTTAGGAAGGATGTTGACAAGCTCGAGCGATTCCGGAAGAGGGCAACCAGGATGGTGAGAGGGTTGGAATCCAAGTCTTACGAGGAAAGGCTGAAAGAGTTGGGTATGTTTAGCCTGGGAAAGAGAAGGCTCAGAGGGGACACGATTGCAGTCTTCAAGTATTTGATAGGCTGTCATGTAGAAGATGGAGTGGATACGGATTGCAAGACTCGGTCTAATGGGTGGAAATTACAAGGGAGTCGTTACCGGCTAAATCTCAGGAGAGACTTCCTAACTGTAAGAGTGGTTGAGCAGTGGAACAGTCTGACGCGGGAGGTGGTGGACGCTCCTTCGTTGGACGTTTTCAAGCGGAGGCTGGACTGCCATCTTTCGGGTATGTTGTAGGTATGTAGGGTTATCTTTCAGTATACTCCTGCAGAGTGCAGGGGGTTGGACTAGATGACCTGCAAGGTCCCTTCCAACTCTAACATTCTATGATTCTATGAAATCTAAAAGATCTAAACTGTTAAAACAGAAGTCATTAATAAAACTATAATTCATTTAAACATTCATTTAAATCATAATAACTGGGTGCATACCCAATTCTGTTACAGTTGGGTCCAGCCAGGTTTTTGTCGCTTTACAGATAAAACTATCATTAATATTTTAGTAACAGAATAAGAGGTTTCAGGATTAGTATCTGCCAACAGATAGGGGACCACCCAGAGTTCAGAAGGTAATCGGTGGCTTGGTAAGAACTGGAGTGATCCAAATCGATCTAGGAGTCGACCACTGATGCACAGATAAGAGGAAATACTTCTTCACCCAAAGAGTGATTAACACTTGGAATTCACTGCCACAGGAGGTGGCGGCGGCTACAAGCATGGACGGCTTCAAAAGGGAATTAGATAAGCATATGGAGCAGAGGTCCATCAGTGGCTATTAGCCACAAGGTATAGATAGGGGCTCTGGGGCAAGGGATGCTCTGTCTTCTTGGTGCTTTGGGGGAGGGGTCAATAGTGGGAGGGCTTCTAATGTCCTGGCCCCACTGCTGGACCTCCTGATGGCACCTGGTATTTTTGGCCACTGTGTGACAAGAGTGTTGGACTGGATGGGCCACTGGCCTGATCCAACATTGGTTTCTCTTACGTTCTTATATGCATCAAAGTCAGTATTGTCTAAGACTGTCAGCCGCTCTCCAGGGACTCAGGTGGAGGTCTTTAGAGTGGGAATTTAGAGTGGGAAAAGGTTAAGGTCCT
>NW_015166053.1:0-2656 GCF_001447785.1 Gekko japonicus
GCTTCTCCATCTTTGGCTGCAAATGACATCAACAATCTGATCTCGATGTTGCCCATCTGGTGATGTCCATGTGTAGAGACCTCAGAGGCCAACAAGGCTTTGTGGGTATAAGCTTTCAAGACAGGTAATGCTAGGAAGAGACAGTAAAGACAATCATGCTAAAAAAAACCTTGAAGGCAGCCTGAAGAGAGGGAAACACAACATGAGATGGATTGATTCAATCAAGGGAGCCACAGCCTTTCATCTGCAAGACCTGAGCAAGACTGTAGATTCAGGACAGGCAAAAGGAAATTCTTCTTTACACAGAGAGTGGTTAAATGTGGGATCTACTGCCAGAGGATGTAGTGATGGTCACAAGAATAAACTGCTTCAAAGGGGGATTAGATGGATTCATGGAGGACAGGTCTATCAGTGGCTACTAGCCATGGAGATTGAGGGGAACTTCTACGTTCGGAGGCAGTAATCCTCTGAATCCCAGAGCCAGGAGGCAATGTCAGGGGAAGGCCTCAGCCTCTCTGCCCTGTTGTGGGCCCTCCAGAGGAACTAGCTGGCCCCTGTGTGAGACAGGATGCTGGACTAGAGGGACCCTCCCTGGTCTGATCCTGCAAGGATCTTCTGGTGTTCTTCTCAGAGGAAGGCCTCAGCCTCTCTGCCCTGTTGTTGGCCCTCCGGAGGAACTGGCTGGCCACTGTGTGAGACAGGATGCTGGACTAGATGGACCCTCACTGGCCTGACCCAGCAGGGCTGAGGTTCTTTTCAGGAGAAGGCCTTGGCCTCTCTGCCCAGTTGTTGGCCCTCCAGAGAAATTGGCTGTCCACTGTATGAGACAGGATGCTGGACTAGATTGACCTTCACTGGTCTGATCCAGCAGGGCCCTTCGGATGTTCTTATTAAGAAAGCCTCGGCCTCTCTGCCCTGTTGTTGGCCCTCCAGAGGAACTAGCTGGCCCCTGTGTGAGACAGGATGCTGGACTAGATGGACCCTCACGGGTCTGACCCAGCAGGGCTCTTCTGATGTTATGTTTCCATTCTAGAATTAAGTTTAGAAATATTCCTAGTGAAAATTGAGGTGAGAGTGGGACGCAGGACATAAGGATCTTCTGGACCAACACAGGAATGAAAAGGGGAGAAAATCAGCTCACCTATAGCCAGTGTCCCCTCTAAGCTGAGTTACTGTGAGCTAGCTCACAGTTTTTTAGCCTCCGGCTCACACATTTTTGTCTTAGCTCAGGAAGGGCGGCTCCAGAACTGTGAATGTTGAATGGTTTGCCTTGGATTTGGACTGAGATCATTCTGTCATTTTTGAGATTTATACCCCGCCCTTCACTACTTGAAGGAGTCTCAGAGCGGCTTACAAACTCCTTTCCCTTCCCCTCCCCACAACAGACACACTGGGAGGTAGGTGGGGCTGAGAGAGCTCTTTCGAGGAAGACCGCCGGTGAAAGAACTTGTAACTGACCCAAGGTCACACCAGTAGCTGCATGTGGAGGAGTGGGGAATCAAACCCAGCTCCCCCAGATTAGAGTTTATACTCCTAACCACCACACCACACTGGCTCTCAATAAGGAATACGGCTCTCGAAAAAGGAATAATCTTGACTTTCGTGGTGTTTGCTCTCGTGTTACAAGCAGCTCTGCTTTGTATGAACAAATAAGACATTTCTTGTTAGCCAGCGAGTTCCTGCAAGGGAACAGAAAATTTAATCCCTGAACAATAGACACCAGCGAGAGAGTGAAAAGAGCATGACAGTCAATCCCCAAGCCAGCTACAATAGCAAACGTGAACTACCAAATCCCAGAGGCCTCCAAATTCTGAAAGGCCGCTGGTTTTAGCTAACACGGGTACAGAAGGAGCAAAGAGATCTTACCTTGATTCACTTAAAAAGCTTCTGCCTCACCTGTCTCCCAACAGGACCCAAGATGTCACAGGAAAACAATGTCGAAACACCGGATAGCGCTCCCAAACAAGCTACACAGGCCTCAGATGGAGACAGATGTTCCCCGCGGGCCCCTGGTTGTGAAGAGCATCAAAGGTAACAGCCATCACCTTGAATTGAACGTGGGAACAGACAGGTAAGCAGTATAAATATTTCATAGAATCATAGAGTGGGCAGGGGCCATACAGACCCTCTAGTCCAGCCCCCTGCCCAATGCAGGACCAGCCTAGAGCATCTCTGACTATAATTTGTCCAGCCTCTTCTTGAAAAGTGGTCAGTGAAAGGGAGCGAACCATCTCTTCAGGCAGCTGATTTGGAATTTGATTTTTAATTCCAGACTCCCCATTGCTGAAAACAAAACATTTCATATGGTAGAAGTGCATCGAGGAAGATGTGTGTAGTGTAACCTGGGGTCATTTCCTGCAGGAGTGCACAGGAGCAGTGCTCCGGCAGTAAGGAGCCCAGGGGGTGGGCACATGCAACAAGCCCCTCCCCCTGCTCCCAGCAGCTCTCAGTCAGGCCACGAGGAGCAAGAAGCAGCCAGGTAAGTTGCAGAGCCCCCCCCTCTGGCCCGCCTTCAGGTACAAGCTCTCCCTCCTTTGTGAGGGCAGATCTGTGCAGCCCCCCGCCAGCCCTCCAGTCCAAAACAGTCCAGTGGCACCTTTAAGACCAAGTTTTATCCAGGTACAAACTCTCCCTCCTCTGCGAGGACAGATCTGCA
>NW_015166053.1:2981-14900 GCF_001447785.1 Gekko japonicus
ATGTGCAGATCTGTCCTCGCAGAGGAGGGAGAGCTTGTACCTGAATAAAACTTGGTCTTAAAGGTGCCACTGGACTGTTTTGGACCAGGAGGCCGAGGGGGGGGGGCTCTGCAGCTTACCTGGCTGCTTCTCGCTCTGACTGAGAGCTGCTGGGAGCAGGGGGTGGGGCTTGTTGCATGTTCCCGCCCCTTGGACTCTTTACTGCCGGAACTCCACTCCTGTGTGCTCCTGCAGGAAATGACCACTGTGTAGGAGTGAGGGAGATGCCGGGAAGGGATTTCCCTTCTGGAGACAGCTCTATGAATATACAAGGCTCTGAGTCGGGATGCCAGCCCCCCAGGTGGGACCCAGGGAGCCCCTGCATTGACACCTCATCTCCAGACTACAGGGATCAGTTCCCTTGGAGAAAAATGGATGCTTTGCAGGGCAGACTCGAGGGCATTATACCCCACTGAGGTCCCTAAAGGTAAAGGCTTCCCTTGCTCGAAAGCCAGTCAAATCTGACTCTAGGGGGCGGTGCTCATCTCCGTTTCCAAGCCAAAGAGCCAGCGCTGTCTGAAGATGTCTCTGTGGTCATGTGGCCGGCATGACTGGACGCCGAGGCGCACAGAGCGCTGCTACCTTCCCACCGAAGTGGTACCTCTTTATCTACTGGGGCCTGTTGCAGCCTTGGGAGAGACGTCATGGTAAGACCTCACTGGACATGCTGAAGGACAAATACGACACCGACGGCCTGATTTGGTGTAAGGCAGCTTTGGATGTTCACATTTGTCAAAGGGGGAGGCACTTTCTTGGATGACAGAGACACAGGATCTTGGGCTAGGAATATAGGCCATAATATTGAGTTCATTAAATGGAACAAGATTTGGCAGTTAGTAAAATATATGAAAGCAACCCCCATGAAAGAAGACCTCTTTAAGATGTTCCATCGACGGTACTTAACCCCTGATAGACTTGCACGTTATTTTCCTAACACATCTGATAAGTGCTGGAAATGCAAAGTTAATGTAATGTATTCATAAGCTGCCATTGAATGCATTATGGGTTGTGAAACATCTGATTGAAAAGCTATGTTAAGCTTCGTCCTGGGCTAGGATCCAAATCCATCCAATCGTATTGCTAGCCCAGGAAGCACCTAGCCAATCACTTTACAGCAAGCTCCCTGAGCGGGAACGTCCGTGATTGGTCCTTATCTGAACAACCGTATTGGTTGGTATTTGTACAGTGGGTGTGGCTACATTAGCCGGGAGAGTTTAAAAGCAGGACAACTGCAATGTAGAAGCTGAACTGTTAACTGTTCTGGCTATCAGATGTTGATCTGTGTTTGAGCTGTGTGAAGAATAAAGCTATGTTCTTGCTGAATCACCCTCCGACTTCTTTGTTAAGCAAGCGACTTAACAGTTAAAGTAGGCGCTTTTTATCATGTATGGTGGAGGTGTGATAAAGCTAAAAAATTTGGAAAGAGATTTATACTATTATGGTACAAATAGTGAAAACTCAACTTCCGTTTGAGCCAGAAATATTTTTACTGATCCCACTGAAGCAGTACCTCTTTATCCACTGGGGCCTGATGCAGCCTTGGGAGACAGGTCATGGTAAGACCTCACTGGACGTGCTGGAGGGCAAATACAAGACCGATGGCCTGATTTGGTGTGAGGCAGCTTTGGATGTTCAGGCAGCTTTGGATGTTCACATTTGTCAAAAATACTGGAAATCGCTGAATTATACAATCTTACGTTGGAACTGTGTGGAAAAGAGGATGGGTTTTTTCAAAACAGTTGGTCACAATTTTATGAATGGCTGGATACGCATTCATAGAAAATATAGGTTTTCTGCTATACTTACATTCTATTGATGTGTAAATTTGGAGAAGGATTTTTTTTTCCTATTTGGTATCTGTATGTTTGTTTCTTAGGTTTGTTCTGTATGTGTTAAAACAATAAAGAGTAAGGGCTTTGAGCCCAATAAAAAGAAAGAAAAAAGACAGAGACACAGGAATGCAGCCAAGAGGACGGAATAAAAGTTGCCTGTTCCCACTCCAAAATTCAGTGGCACATTGAGGACTAGCAAAATGTATCCCAGCACAAGCTTTTGTGAGTGATTTCTTCAGATGCTAATTTCTTCTCCAGAATCTATAGGATGACAGATTTCAAGTTCAGATACTGTTTTCCCCAAAGAAAACTGTCTCTGAACATTGATTCTGAAGAGTTTTATTTATTTTATTTATTTATTACTTCGATTTGATATACCGCCCTAACCCCCGTGGGGGTCTCTGGGTGGTTTACATATGGGGTGCTAGTCACATTAAACCCTAACTAAGGCCACATTGATTCTATGGGTGGGGCTGCCTACCGGCACCCAGGTGGAGGCTGATGTCTCTTTTGGCTCGGCTGTTCTTTTGTGACCCTATTTTGTAGAAACAGAACGCCGTCGTTAATGTACTTAATTAAACATCGCCAGCACTTTATGTACTTTAATGTAAGTTATGTAACTGAATTGTTTTGAACTGTTTTAGATGATTTTATGGAGATTTTAACTGTTATTTATGCACCAAATTGTGTAAGCCGCCCTGAGCCTGCCTTGTGGGCAGGGCGGGGTACAAATTAGATAGATAAAATACTTGCAGTTTCTTGCCTTCGAACTGCTAGGTTAGCAGGAGCTGGGGCCTGAGACGGGAGCTCACTCCATCACGTGGCACTCAGGTCTTGAACTGCTGAACTACCGGCCTTCCGGTCTGCAGCTTCAGCGTCTTAACCTCTGAGCCACCGCGGCCCCTTACTGAGGTCCTTACCCTGAAATCCCACCCTTTCCAGATACTACCTCCAAACTTCCAGAAATTATCAATCTAGAGTCGGCAACCATGGGAGAAACTCATGTACAGTTTTGATGTGCATGAATGACGAAAACCTTGAAAAATCCAGTGGTGAGTTCAAATGCCAACATGGCAGCCACGCACATTGAGAGGGTCTGTGCGTGGCTGAGAGAATCCCATATGGGAAAGGGCTCTGGTGCCCAAGCCGTCCCTCGTGAAAAATAGGATAAAAACAACAGGACGTCTCTGAGAACCAGATGGTGCTCTGGAGCCCAGCTTTCGTAGGTAAATAGAGCGCTAAAAACGCGACGGTCTGAATTTCAAAACGGCAAAGGAAACCACAAGGTCATGCATTTAATTTGAAGATTAATTTCTCCGAGCCACCTTTCTTCCCACCCCTTTACCCCCGACTGTCCTCGGTATCGGCAGATTTAATCAATAAGTCGGCCGGCTCTGCTTTCTTCCAGATATTTATGAAGGCCGCTCCTGCTGGGATGGTTGAATATGCTTCCTTCAAC
The DNA here is from genome assembly GCF_001447785.1 of Gekko japonicus. Classification (NCBI taxonomy): domain Eukaryota; kingdom Metazoa; phylum Chordata; class Lepidosauria; order Squamata; family Gekkonidae; genus Gekko; species Gekko japonicus. The sequence continues at coordinate 6,312 of NW_015166053.1, forward strand.
ACAGCAGGCTCCTGAGGTGAAGGCGGTCATGAGTCATTACATTTTCCCAGGCTCTTCCACAACGTGTTCCAGGGGTATGGGAATTTTTGATGGCATGCAAAGAATATGCAGAGGCCAAATCGGTTGAGGGGACAGTTGGTGGCAGGCCTGCCTCTCCCTTAAAGTGGCCTTCCTCTCCCAGAATCCCAGAGATCTTCGGCAAGAAATAAAATCTGTACCGGAGCCAACTGCAAACAACAACACCCCCCGCCGCTGCATTTATTAAAAGAAAGATGTATAAACTGAGATAGGTGCATAAGACTTGGTTCTGTTTTAATATGTTATAGCTAAACTGAAACAAGAGAACATGCTCCATTGTTGTTTTGTTTTGCTGTTACATGTTATTCTTTTTCCCCTGTACTTGTCTGTTCTGATTCTTGCTGAAACGAATAAAAATTCTTTTTTAAAAAAAGAAGAAGAAAGATGTCTATTTTTGTTGGGAAAATAGTCAAAAAATGCTCAAATTGCTCAGAGTTTCAATGGATCTTGCTTCACTGAATGAGGAGACTTTCTTTTATTTTTAATGGTAAAGGGTATACAGGAAACCTACAAATAAACCAACATCTAAGAGCTACATTTTAGCTGCTTACTTCTCAAAGCATAGTCACACACTTCCAAAAACAGTAATGGAGAATCTCTCCTCCTTCTCGACCCCTAGAAAGGAAGTCACCTGGAAACAGTAACCAATCATTGTTTGTAAACACACTCAGATTCGCAGGCTTTTTCCACATTGGTTCTGAGTCACGTTCCCCTTCCAGGTCAGTCTAAATAATCCCATAGAAAGATAAACAAGTTAACCCTATAATGGCTGGAATCTGAGACCTTGCAAACATACATTTCCAACAATTTTAAGGTCTGATTTACCCATGAAAACAAATGAGGAGGGAACAAATTTAGGGTCCAATGGCACCTTTAAGAGCAACAAAGGTTTATTCAAGGTGTGAGCTTGCGTGTGCAGGGCACACTTTCATCAAATACATTAGATTGGCAGGCAAGGCTCAAACTCATAGCCAGAGAATGAACAGCAAATTAACATGCAACAGGATGATGATTGAGATATGCAAAGTGACACTAAACAACAAGTCAAGGTTATAAGGTCAACCATTGTAAAGCGGGCGAGGTGTGCAAATGCTGGAGTGAATGAACCGCGCCAAGTCAGAGGACAGGATCGTAGCCAAGAAGGTCAACCATTGTAAAGCGAGCGAGGTGTGCAAATGCTGGGGTGAATGAACTGCGCCACGTCAGACGACAGGATCGTAGCCAAGAAGGTCAACCATTGTAAAGCGAGCGAGGTGTGCAAATGCTGGGGTGAATGAACCGCGCCACGTCAGACGACAGGATCGTAGCCAAAGTTCCCTCTAAGCTGTGGGGTCCCGTGAGCAAAAATTCCACTCTGTGAGCTTCTGGCATTAAAGTTCTGAGCCGGGGGGTTGGCTCCTGCATAAATTAGTTGGCTCTGGATCCATCCTTCCTGAGCTGAGACAAAAACTGTGTGCGCCAGCTAGCTCACAGTAACTCAGAGGGAACACTGATTGTAGCCCGGAATTTTTCTTGTGTCAAAAGTTCTTGGCAAACAGGTCATCAGCACAACAATTCTTTCCAGGGGGTAGCCATGCTGGAATGCAATAGATGAGCTCAGTTCGAGTCCAGGAGCACCTGAGAGACTGACAAGATGTTCAGGGCATGAGATTTGGAGAGTCAGCGCTCCCTTATCTGATGACCTGGTCAGTCCTTGGATGGGAGACCACCACGGAAGTCCAGGGTCGGTACGCAGAGGCAGTCAGTGGCAAACCACCTCTGAATGTCTTTTGCCCTGACCGGTAGGGCCCAGGCTGACCCGACCTTGTTACCTCTTGAGTGCCAAGCAGGATCGGCCCGGGTCAGTACTTGGATGGGAGACCACCCATCCTTGTCTGGGGTCGCCATGCAGAGGCAGGCGATGGCAGACCACCTCTGAACGTCTCTTGCCTTGACGTGGATGGCCCAGGCTAGCCTGATCTCATTGGATCTTGGATGCCAAATACGGTTGGCCCAGGTCAGTACTTGGATGGGAGACCACCAGGGAAGTCCGGGGTGGCTATGCAGAGGCAGGCGATGGCAGACCACCTCTGAACGTCTCTTGCCTTGACCTGGATGGCACAAGCTAGCCTGATCTCATCAGATCTTGGATGCTAAGCAGGGTCGGCCCTGGTGAGTACTTGGATGGGAGATCACCAAGGAAGTCCGGGGTGGCTACGCAGAGGAAGGAAATGGCAAACCACCCCTGAAGGTCTCTTACCTTGACCTGGATGGCCCAGGCTAATCTGATCTCATCGGATCTTGGAAGCTAAATATGGTCGGCCCAGATCGGTACTTGGATGGGAGACCACCAAGGAAGTCCGGGGTTGCTACGCAGAGGCAGGCCATGGCAAACCACCTCTGAAAATCTCTTACCTTGACCTGGATGGCCTAGGCTAGCCTGATCTTGTCAGATCTCAGAAGCTAAGTAGGGTCACCCCTAGCTAGGACTTGGATGGGAGACCACCAGGGAAGTCAGGGTTGCTACGCAGAGGCAGGCAAGGGCGAACCACCTCTGAACATCTCTTGCCTTGACCTGGGTGGCCCAGGCTAGCCTGATCTCATTGGATCTTGGATGCTAATGTGGGATGGCCCCAGGCCCTTAGCCAGGATTTTTAAAGTGGGGGGGGGATTTAAGTTTCTTAGGGGGCACTGGCTAATAAAATTAAAGGAGTACTTGGCTCCTTCCTTGCAACCATAAAGAAACACCGTGGTAGAACAAAACACACTTCTACTAATACGTATTTGCATCTTTATATATTGATCTACTTGCAATACGGACTCTAGTATATGTTATACACATACGAAAACCTAAAGCCCATTGTGTCTACTAATAGAAAAGTCCACAGCTACAAAGACCTATCCCAGCGCTGTAGACTGTCTTGCTCCTGATAAAGGACTGATGAAAGTTGCAACAGTCCTAAATGATGAGAGATGCAGCAGGCTGCTATATCCTCCACAAAGAGTAATTCAGCAGGCTTCAAAGCAGGCATGAGAAATGCAGCAGGCAGTTGCATTTTCCACACAAAGTGTTTCAGCAAGCATCAAAGCAAGCAATGCGCCTCCCAGGCAAAAATTGTGTGTTTCGACAAATTCTTTTTCAGGCAGACATATTTTCCTGGGACCAAAGCTCTCGATTTGACTGTGCATAAGTCAACCATTCTAAAGAAGGCTTCACTGGTTCTCCTTCCTTGCACCTGCTGCTGCGGCTCGAGGCTGGATGGGAAATCAGGGGGGCCTTGCCAGTAAGTCAGGGGGCCTGGCCCCGAGGTGCCCCACTGGACAAATTCTTTTTCAGGCAGACATATTTTCCTGGGACCAAAGCTCTCGATTTGATTGTGCATAAGTCAACAATTCTCAAGAAGGCTTCTCTGGTTCTCCTTCCTTGCACCTGCTGTGGCTCGGGGCCGGATGGGAAGTCGTGGGGCCTTGCCAGTAAGTCAGGGGGCCTGGCCCCGAGGTGCCCCACTGTAGCTACGGGCCTGGATGGCCCTGGTCAGGAATGCTCCCTCTAAGCTGTGGAGTCTTGTGAGCAAAAACTCTACTTGGTGAGCTACTGGCATTTAAGTTGTGAGTGAGCAATTTGGCTATTGCATAAATTCGTTTGCTCTGGAGCCTTCCTTCCTGAGCTGAGACAACAATGTGTGAGCCAGAGGCTAAAAAACTGTGAGCTAGCTCACACTAGCTAAGCTTAGAGGGAACACTGCTGGTCAGTACTTGGATGGGAGACCACCAAGGAAGTCCAGGGTTGCTAAGCAGAGGCAAGCAATGGCAAAACACCTCTGAACGTCTCTGGCCTTGATCCGGATGGTCCAGGGTAGCCTGATGGGTACTTGGGTGGTACTACTCGGACGGGAGAGCAGCAAGGTAAGTCCAGGTTCACTACACAGAGGCAGGCCATGGCAAACCACCTCCGTTTCTCTCTCGCCTCGAAAACTCTACAGGGTTGTCCTAAGTCAGCTACAACCCGAAGGCACTTTTCACCACCAGTGAGCAATGTGAAAGACAAGTCTCACCAAAGAGCATGCCCGTCTCAATAGACAATGACAGTGGCCGGACTCAATAGAAGCTCGGTTCCTACTGCTTCTTTACGTAGTGCATCAGGCACAATTAACATCTAGCTTCGTTAAGCTCCCATGTTTTTCTGAAGATGGAGACAGGTCCAAACGGCCGCTGTGGGTTTCAATTTTCGCCCGCTATAAATCGAACTCGCGAAGCATGCACATTCATTCCTTCCCCGATGACTTGAGCCCTGCCTGTCTCTCCGTTCCGCAGTTATTATTCCTGGCTTGCATGACACAGCTGGAAGCCATCAATAGAACGTGGTGCGTGAAAGTTCCCCCCGAGCACCCCGAAGAGCGAACGAAGGCCGCATTGTCTGGATGTGCCTCTGGTGAATGCGAAGAAAGGAATTCCTCTGTCCAAGAACTCAATTTCCATTCCCAAAAAATTGGGCTCAAAGTTGGCTTCAAAGACTTGCATCTGCACTAAGAACACAAGATACATTTGTTTTTATTTATTTGTTTGTTTGTTCGCCTAATTCATTTATACCCTGCCTTTCTCTGCAATGGGGCCCCAAAGCTGCATACGCCACTCTCCTTTCCTCCATTTTATGCTCACAACATCCCTATGAGGTAGGTTACGCTGTGAGCATGTGACTAGCCCGTGGTCACCCAGCGAGATTCCATGGAAAATGGGGCATCGAACCTGGGTCTCCCAGATCCAAGTCCAGCACTCCGACCACCACACTGTGATACATCTGCAAACCTCTGGCTTACCCCAAGATTACATGGTGTGGCAGCTGTACAGATACAATGGCCACACTGGACCCTACAACATATCCCCGCAACTGTGCCCCATTAGGGGAGGAGGATGGAGTGTGCTGTTCCTGAGCTGCACTGCTGAATTTAGGGTTGCCAACCTCCAGGTCAACAAGAGGAAGAGTTGGTTTTCATACCCCGCCTTTCTCTACCCTAAGGAGTCTCAAAGCGACCTACAATCGCCTTCCCTTCCTCTCCCCAAGACAGGCACCTTGTGCGGCAGGTGGACCTGAGTGAGAGAACTGGGACTGGCCCAAGGTCACCCAGCAGGCTTCATGTGGAGGACGAGTAGGGAATCGAACCTGGTTCTCCAGATCAGAGTCCGCCGTTCTCAACCATGACACCATGCTGGCTCTCTCGGATGGTGGCTGGAGATCTCCTGGGGTTCCAACAGGTCTCCTGGGCATCAGAGATCAATTCCCCAGGAGAAAATGGCTGCTTTGGAAGGTGGGGGGGTCTATGGCATTATACCCCGCTGAGGCACCTCCCCTCCCCCGGCTCCACCCCCAAATCGCCAGGGATTTTCCAAGCCAGAGGTGGGAAACCTGGCTGCAACATCTCACCCCAGCTCCAGCACTGATCCCAAACCTGTACAGACCAACCCATCCCATGCATTGTCTGACCGTACAGGGGAAAGCCTGCTGTCCCCGCCTCCCACCTCTGTGCAATGGCCAAGTGGTCCACATGGCGTGAAGAAACAGAGAAAGTGTCTGTACAGACCTGCCCTCCCTGTTGCATGGAGTGGAGACACAGAAAAAGTGTCTGTACAGACCTGCCCTCCCTGTGATCTGCTCTCACACAGCCCCTGAGGTATGCACCTTGGGTTGCCCACCCCCAAAGACCCCCATGACATCATCATGCCGGGCACGCTGGGTGGGGGACGCTCTAGCATTTGGCTCAAAACTCTATGGTCACCATAGAGTTTTTAGCCAAATGCTAGAGAGCCCCCTGTACAATGTGCCCAGCGTGATGATGTCACTTCCGGGACCAAGCCAGGAGCCTTCTGCTGGCAGACAGGTCAGACCTGGCAACCCTATACACACCACCCCAGCTCTTTAGTACAGCAAGGTTTTCTCTGGACTCCACATCCTGCAGCAGCCCAAGAGAAGCAGATTACATGTGTGTAACACAGGGGGAGACTGTGTAGGGCTACCAAGCCCCAGGTCGTGGCAAGGGATCTCCCAGTCCCAGGTCCCGTTGCCCACCACCACCGGATGTGGAAGCAGGAGAGAAACGTCAAAAGAAAAATAAGGCCTCGTCTGCTTACAGGGCATTCTTACCACAGATTTCCTGGTGATTCCTAGAGCTACCTGGAAGCAAAAGGGTAGTCCTAGGAATCCCTGGAGTTTCCTCTATATTTTACTGGGTTTTATAATACGACTGTAATATAGGATAAAAATAGACAGCGGCTTGTCCATAACCATTTGCTCATTTATCAGTAGCCGTTCCTCAGCCCAACACAACCTCTTAATCACCGCACAGATCATTTGGATATTTTTGAAGGATTGCAGCTCTGTTCTTCATCATTTTATTTTTATCCCCCCCCCCACTTCTGCCACCCTTCAGGGTCGCATGCATCATTCTCCTTGCCTTCGTTTTTAGTATTGAAGGAGGTTGTGTGTCCTCAATACATTCCGCCATCTTGTTTCTTAGCATATGCCCATTCGTGTATATCTTGCAGGAACATGTAAATATGTGATTGTAAGAAAGAACCAATGCATGTTCACTTTACAAAAGAAAACATGGACCAGTACTTGGATAAACGTTGGGTTTAAATCACATATTCAGCTGTACGTGCATTGAATGTACCACGGTTACTCAATGCACCTACAAAAGAAAATTTACGTAGCACATAGATTGTACATGTGTTCACTGCAACTTGTGAACAGGGCTTCTGTTACCATTTATATATAACTCAGTCAACTGTAACGCAATCCTGTGAGGAAACCCAAATACCAGCTGTATATTTGAGTCAGTTTTTAAAGAAGAATCTAATGTTTTCCAGTTGACATGTTCATAAGCTTCTGGTATTTAGCTGTGAGCAATCAACATTTTTGACTCTTAAAGAAAAGTTTGATGAGGTAACATAAAGTCTTAAATTGGCGCCCAGGGCAGCGGCAGAGGTCACTAATCCTGCCGTTTAACACGTTCCAGAAATAGGAAGTAGGTCTTTCGGCAAAATAAATGGCATTTGTTGTTTTTTTCCCTTAATTAAATTGTTCTCATAATCCATTAAATTATCCTTACCTCTTTAAAAAAAAAAAACTGGGGAAAGGTTTTAAAATTACAAAAATATTTCTCGTACTAAACAAGTGTGTTCATGTGAGAATGTCGTGTTCTACCGGTGGCATCCAGTCTCAGGTTCTTGTTTGGGAAAATTAATGTGGATCCAAGTACAGCTCCCATAGAGAAAGTCACTCTTGCTTCAGTGCTATTCTTGTTTCAGGATGGCTCAGGTCACCACATTGTGGAGCGGGAGTTACAGACAAGCTAAGTAAGCTGCAGTGAAGGACCGCAGATAATGAGGTGCTTCTACATTTAAAAAAAATCCCTTAATTTTACTTATATGTGTTTTGGGTGATGCTATGCCAACTCCTGCCAACCTAGAAGTTCGAAAGCAAGAAATTGCAAGTAGATAAATAGGTACCACTTCGATGGGAAGGGAACAGCGTTCCGTGCGCCTCGGTGTTTAGTCATGCCGGCCACATGACCACGGAAACGTCTTCGGACAGCGCTGGCTCTTCGGCTTTGAAACGGAGATGAGCACCGCAACCCTAGAGTCGGATTCGACTGGCTTTCGAGCAAGGGAACCTTTACCTTTACCTTTATGGATGCTTCTTTCATTCAGCATAATTTAAGGCCTGTACATGAGTTGATCCAATTCCACCATGGTGTCAGAGAAATGCCGGGCATAATCAAATGGATCAGGAGAGTTCTGAACACTTTAAAAATCATCCCACTCAGATCAGGACAGATTCCGTTTGAGATATGAGCTGTGCCTACATTACTGTGGAAATTGGGTTCCATTTTCAGCCATACAACTCAGGAAGATTACTTTGAAACGTCTGGCATACCTGGGAAGGACGTTTTCGGCTGTTAGAAGTTTATTTGTGCCTTGGGACATCCTCTATCTTTTTTGTGGGCTTTGAGGTCTTTTGGAAACAATTATATTCAAAGGCTATAGAAAAGTCTCTTGTTGGATATTTTCCACTATCATCAAAGATAGCAGTGGCGCAGGCGGTAAAACGCCTGCTGTAATAACAATGAACAGCCACTATGGCTGTTCGAGACCCACCGCGGCCGGGGTGAGCTCCCAGCCCTAGTCCTAGCTCCCGCCCACCCAGCGGTTCGAAAGCTGTTACAACAGCGAGTAGATAAATGGGTACCTGCCCTAGGTGGCAGGGGGCACCCTCCTCCATTGTGAAGTGTGGTGGGAGCATCGGCGGACGCGAGCCCTGGTGGCCGAGCGGGCGCGGCATTGAGCGGTGGAGCGGATGAAGACGGAGGCGGAGACGGAAGGCACGGTGACGTGGAGGCGCGGCGGAGCCGAAATGGACATTAGCCGGAGCTGTGCTGATGCGAACCGTGCACCAGATGGGCCCGCCAAAAGAAAGCCACGGGGAAAAAGGGAAAACCTATCCCTGGCCGCGAGGACGAAAGCACCGACCCCGAA
>NW_015166053.1:15565-19992 GCF_001447785.1 Gekko japonicus
AAGTAAAGGTAAAGGTTCCCTTGCTCGAAAGCCAGTCGAGTCTGACTCTAGGGTCGCGGTGCTCGTCTCCGTTTCAAAGCCGAAGAGCCAGCGCTGTCCGAAGACGTTTCCGTGGTCATATGGCCGGCATGACTAAACACCAAGGTGCATGGAACGCTGTGACCTTCCCACCAAAGTGGTACCTATTTATCTACTCACAATTTCTTGCTTTCGAACTGCTCGGTTGGCAGGAGCTAGAACTAGAGACGGGAGCTCACTCCGTCATGCGGCACACTTGGGTCTCGAACTGCTGAACTACCGACCTTCCACAGCCTGGAGTTCAGTGTTTTAACCACTCAAGCCAGGATTCCAAAATAAAAAATAAAAAAAATCAGAGAACAATGCCACATAAACAAGATCATACATAAAATAAATAGTCCCATAAATGTAATGATTGAAAAGAGCCAGAGTCCAGCAGCCCCTTAAAGACTAACAACATTTCTGGCAAGGGAGGAGCTTCCACGAGTCAGTCACTGTTCACTTCTTCAGAAGTAATGAACAAATGTAATGCATATCTTCTTGGGTCTCTAGCAGGGGTACCCAGCCTTTTTGAGTCTGTGGGCACCTTTGGAATTCTGAGAAAACATTGTGGATGCAGCCATGAAAAAGACACCACAAAATGGCTGCTGCAGGAGGTGGGGCCAGCCACAAAATGGCTGACACAGTGAATATCCTTTTGCGTCGATGGCAGCAATATTTTTTAAAATCTGCCCAACCGTTCAAATCCTCAGTGGCCAATCAGAGCCCTCGCTGGACAAAAGGACAATCTGGCCCCACCCACTTTGTAAAAACACAGAGAGGACCCCTATTTTGTAGGGTTTCACATGTGAAAAACTGTTCAGGGTAGTTCTGGTGACATTTAAACTCTGTCAAAAGAGAAAAATACGAAGCAACTTGTTAAGCTGACATTAAGAAGTGCCATTATCATGTTGTTGCAAATATGCTATGCATGCACCAGTTTGGATAGAGAGTATGCACATCTGATTCTTGTTTTGTGGGCACATTATGATATGCAGAAAAATGGGGCCTAACAGCCATCCCGCTACTTTTAAGGAATATATTTTGAGGAATATATTACAGATGACAAACTTGACTAGAGGCTCTGCACAGTATGAAATCCATAACAATGGTTCTTATAAACAAAACAAACTATCTGTGCGGGCGAAATGGATGGCGTTTGTTAAACCTCAGTCAATAGCCCACAGTTTTGCCATTAAACCTATTAATTCCCCCCTCCCCAACAACCCTCTGGTTATGGATGCCATTGTTGAACCACAGTTTTGTCTCACAAAGTTTCTCGGATTGCATTGTGATATCCACTCTGTTCAGCCTCGTGGAGACGGATGTGATGAAGATGTGACAGCTGTGGGTGGCATATTGTAGGATGGTCACATCCAGACCCATTTGTGCTCTGTTCCGACTCAGCAGGAGCTGTGGCTCAGTGGAAGAGCATCTGCTCGGCACGCAGAAGGCCCCAGGTTCAATCCCTGGCATCTCCACTTAAAAGGTTCAGGTAATAGGTGATGTGAAAGCCATGGCAGGGAACCAGAGGAAGATTGTGTGGGGCGGGCAGGGCTATTTTTGGGCAGGAACGGAGTTCCGGCTGGCTTCCAAGTTGGCCACACCCAGCAGGAACGTATTAGCATAACAGGCCACACCCAACAGCAGAAACTCATTAGGATTGACTACATTAGGGTGCGTGTGGCCTAACATGCAAAGGAGTTCCTGCTACAAAAAAGCCCTAGGTTTGGACAACAAAAAAGGTAAACAGAATAAGACGCAAAAGGTGGGTGTGGCTGGATGACCACACTTCTGGTAACATGGGGGTGTGCCCTAATATGCCAATGAGCTGTGCTATCATGGGTGTGGCCCAATATGCTAATGAGTTTCTGCTGTTAGGTGTGGCCTATTATGCTAATGAGTTCCTGCTGGGCTTTTTCTACAAAAAGAGCCCTGGCCGGGCGGGGAATTACTTTCTGCATTGCATCGATGCCATGATGTAACTTAGGGATGCCACCCTCCAGGTGGGACCGGGGGATCAGCCGGAATTACAGCTCCTCTCCAGACTACAGAGATCAATGCCCCTGGAGAAAGTGGATGCTTGGGAGGCTGGACTCTCAGGCATTGTGCCCCACTGAGGTCCCTGTCCTCCCCAGGCTCCACCCCCCAGATCTCCAGGAGGTTCCCAACCTGGATCTGGCAACTCTACCCCCCATCCCCCACCGGTCGTCAGGGGGGCCTGCCAACCCTAGAATCTGGCACAGCCCGCAAATGACTTTATAGCACCTGAGGAAAGCTCCAGCATTCACAGTTTCAGCACAGAGCTGGGGACAAATTCCACAGCTATGCCTGACATGATAATGTCATTTCCAGATTCATGCTGGAAAGGATGTCATGCCAAAGTGCAGGGAAGAGTCACGGTCAGTGTTTCCTCTAAGCTGAGTTAGTGTGCACTAGCTCACAGTTTTTTAGCCTCTGGCTCAAACATTTTGGTCTCAGCTCAGGCAGGATGGCTCCAGAGCAAATCAACTGATGAAGCAGCCAACTCGCTCGCTCACAACTTTAATGCCAGTAAGTCACAAAGTAGAACTTTTGCTCACGAGACTCCACAGCTCGGAGGGAGCATTGGTCACGGTAATGATGAACAGAAAGAACAAAGATACCGTCCACAACAAAGACAATGAAGACTGAAAGTATATTAAATTTGCTTTAAGTGTAAATAAACTTAAATGTAGAATTACAAATTGTGAAGTGAGGTCTCCTTCTTGGTGCGCAAACATAGGCCATGTTCAGACTGGCAGTCTGGCCCGGCAAGCAAACATTTCAGGAGCGTTTCAGTAGCGGGTTAAAGGGGCGGGTTCATACAGGCACATCTTTCAGGCGTTTCCCAGCTGTACTCAAGCCATCTTGTGCCGCTTCCCTCCCGAGTTTAAAAGATACCATGTTAAAGTGGTAGCAAACTGTGTATAGAATGCATTGGTTCAGGTTCCCTGAGTGTGAACGCAAGCGCTGCTAAGGCGGGAACAACCCACAGTCATTGATAATAGGCACCGGCTGTGTCTGCGGGCAGGCCCTGTTGGTGCCTGTGCGATCCTGCCCTATTTGCTGCTGTGGCCATGTGCCCATGCGCATGGGCACATGCAACCCAGTGCAGAAACAACCGCTAACAGGCTTCCAGGGTGGGCCAACAGTGTGAATGCTCCCCTGCGCTTCCTCCATGGTATCCTCCTGCTTCATTCGCTGTGGTGTGAACGGGAATACCACAAGCAAGCCGTTCAAGGTCTATGCCGGGTTTTCTTTGCCACGACTCCCTAGCGCTTCAAATTGCCAGTCTGAACTCGGCCACGGTTCCAAACACCTTTCTGGTCTCCACAACTACATGCTGCGCCAGGCAGCCTAATTCTACTAACTACCAACTAACATACTACAGAGTTAGCAAGGATCTTTTAAACGATATACAGTAAGTGTCAACGTTCCCTATTAAGTGTTATTATCCGGTATATAATCATAAGTATTGCTAACATTAAATTCTTAAGCATATTATTTGATTATCTCAACACATTATGCTAGATATGTCTCAGAACTTCAGTTAGGGTTCTTCTTTTGGGTCTGTCTCTTCTTGTTTGGGGGTATTTTGCCTTTGAACATAAGAACATAAAAGAAGCCAATGTTGGATCAGGCCAAAGGCCCATCCAGTCCAACACTCTGTATCACACAGGGTAAGTTTTAGAGGCAATAAAATATATATATATATTAAAAAACCACCATTCTGTTCCTGAGAAATTATCTTTCATACATGATATACTGGTAAGGTGAAATCTACAAGTACGCCCTTGCATTTAAGGTGGACCTTTTTTTTTGCTCAACAAGAAGGAAATGATGTCATGACAGCTTCCTGTGCAGTCTGGAAGGAGGAGGCCATCGCCCACAAACAGGTATGCTTTCTCCCTGTTCACTAGTCACTAGTGATGTGCACGTTTGTGGATGACCCAGATGTTATCTTATCATCTGCCTTCGAAAATCAAACTCAAGTTGGCTTTCTTGTAGGTGGTGTTTCCGGGCTCCAGGTGGGGTCTGGGGATCTCCTGGAGTTACATTTGATCTCCAGGTGACAGAGATCAGTTCTCCAGGATAAAATGGCTGTTTTGGAGGGTGGGCACTATCACATTTTGCCCCGCTATACCCTCCCCAAACTCTGTCCTCTACTCCCCAGATAACCACCCCCTCCAAGCTCCACCCCCGAATCTCCAGGAATTCCCCAATCCCAAGCTGGCAACCCCATTTCTAAGCAATCAGTATTGCAGATTCTTCCAGATCCACTCTCTTCTTTGCAATTATAAAGTCCCTCACTCAAAAGAGGTGGTAGCGGCTACAAGCATGGGCAGCTT
>NW_015166054.1:0-1514 GCF_001447785.1 Gekko japonicus
TGATCCCTTCTCAGTACACACGTGCTCAGTCATGCGATCAGCAATGTATAATTAATGGTGTGATTAAGTCATCCACTGAATCCACTGAATCCACTGAATCACTAGGTATTCAGCTCTGTAAGAACGAGTGTTGCCAGCTTGTGCTTGGGAAATTCCTGGAGATTTGGGGGCAGTGGTTTAGAGCCAATATTGTGTAGTGATTAGAGTGTTGTGATGGGCAGACCTAGCGTTGAGGAAAGGGGTGAGGCTGTGTGGGGTTTTGTTGAGGACAGGAGCCCTCCAGGGAGCCCTCCAGCCCCACATACCCCCTCTATTCCCATATGCTCTGCAAGCACAAGAAGAAGAAGAGGAGGAGGAGGACGAGGAGTAGGAGTAGGAAAAGGAGATTGGATTTACACCCCGCCCTTCTCTACCCAAGGGAGTCTCAGGGTGGCTTACAAACTCCTTTCCCTCCCCCTCCCCACAACAGAAACCCTGTGAGTTAGGTGGGGCTGAGAGAGCTATGACAGAAACTGCTCTTTTTTCAAGAACAGCTGTGCCAGAACTAAGACTTGCCCAAGGTCATCCGGCCAGGTGCAAGTGGAGGAGTGGGGAATCAAACCCGCTTCTCCCAGATTAGAGTCCGCGCACTTAACCACTACGCCAAACTGGCTCACAACGAATGAGCCACCAGGACCTGAAAGATCCAGATGTTCTCTGGCCTCCTCTATAGTCAAGAGCAGAGAAGAAAAGCTCTTTTATTGTGGCTAGCACAATCTCATGCAGAATAGCTTTCCAGCTTTGGGTTAGGCATGTAGCTGTTCTCTGCCTCCCCTTCTTGTCCTATAAATCCCCTCCCTATTTACCTGCTCTGTATTGCCCCCAAATGGAGGAATCACACCCAATGAAACCATAGCCTATTGAGAACAAGAAACTGTGCTGTATCAGTAAAATTATTTACTAGATTTATTTTACTAGATTACATTGGTGAGATATTCCTTTAATTTCTGTGACTGACTTCTTAATTATGTCAGCTGTAAACACTTTTGTGTAATTTCTATAACACACCTATGCTGTGCACTATAGCTTTACTGATTCAGAAGACAAGTTTACTCTAAAGGAGAATAGATCTACTTAAAGCACATACAATGTTTTGTGAGTGTGTATTCTAAAAGAACTGATAAGTGAATTGTATATTTAGTAGGCTTATATAATATCACACTTACAATTACAATGTACTGAATGCATTTTTTAATGATGTTCGATACACTTATAATGGGGTTTCCCCACTTTGGGTATGTGTCTACCATCGAGTCTTGGCTGAGGGAAAGTCCCCACAACTTGAAACGAGCAACAAATGACTCCTTGGATAGAAATCTTTTCAGATTCTACACAGGAATTTGTACTGAACTTACACAATAATAATGTTTAGACTATACCTATATAGTTTTCCATTTAAATTTGTAGATTTTTTTGATAAGTTACTGCTTGTTGTCTAAATGTGCAAAAAAGCAAAATATGAGAAAAAAGTAAGG
>NW_015166054.1:4846-9982 GCF_001447785.1 Gekko japonicus
CTGTTGCAGTGTTAAAGTCTTGGTTTATATGGAGATTTGCAATCAATGCAATTGCACCTGTTTTTCCTCTGGCCTCTCATACATGCAATGCAGAGGCCCACCTTGCTTATTCCCAAGGGGCTCAATTGGTTTTACCTAAACCACCACAGTCTATTGTACTCTATCCCACTCTGCCTTCAGTTCCAACTCTGACTTCAGTTCCAACTTTGATTTCATAAGCATACCCTCTTCCCATTCCAGAAAGTCTTTCACTGGCAAACCTGCCTGATCAGCAGTAGCATCCACTATCCACTTCAAAAAGTGTTCTGATAGATCATTTAAAGAAGCAGACCTCTTCCTTAGAGGACATTAAAGAGAGCTCTGAAATATTGTCTATGTGCCCAGTGAATTTCACTGAAAATCAAAAAACAACTGGCACTACCATTATTGAAATTAAACCCACTTCATACCCTATTGTAACAGACTTGCACAAGGGAATTCAGAACATAGACTTACATAATTCCTATGTTCAAGAAATGATAGAGACTCTAAGGAAGCATCACACTCTAGTTCCAGAGTCGCTACACACTTTCTCAAGTCTCACACAAAAGGCCTCTAGGCCATACCTTGATTTTATTAATAATCTACAGAAGGCTTTAAATTGTCAAAATGATACTGCAAAAACTCCAACAGAAATCATATATCTCTTGGCTAGAAAAACCACTTTGCAAGAATGTTGTTGTTTAATAACTGGACTGGGCAAAGACCCCTCTCTTTCTGATCTGGCAACAGCCATATAACAAGGTTTGTTATAAGTGGCCTTTAGAGAACAGGGAGCTCAAAGGAGAGCTCAATTTCTTTCTTTTAAATTGCCAGACTCCTATGCTTTATGGGGTCATGACTTAATAAGCAAACTTGATGCGTCTTTTACAATTTTTGAAGAAGTGGCAACTAGTGTTTATTGCATCATTTGAGAGCTGTTAACGCCAGCATTTAGCCTATGGGTGCTCTCCAATGAGGGACCCCTAACTCTAATTTTGTTCCAAATGCTTATCAAACTGTTTATTGCATGATTTGACAGATTGCTTCTTTGCTATTTCCTTATATCACGTGGACAGAGAAAAGTTTGCCTTTGACTGTCCCTGTAAAAACTTGCCAGCATCCTTCCAAACGTTATCATTAGCCTTAAGGAATGTTGAACTCACCGACCTTGTGTCAATATTCAGCTCTTTAGAGACAGACACCCCTCTGCGCTCATTTCTCTACTGACCTAAGTTTTTTTTCTCATTACCTACTGCAAAACATTTGCAGAGACAATCTCAGTACTCTTAATAAGAGGCTGGACAAAACTTTTTATTGTACAATGTTTTTTCCCTTTCACTCTTAAGTATTTATCAAGGCAACAGCTGGCCTCATTAAAATGGGTTGGCATTGTGCTCTTTCTAGGTGCCTGTAATCTTGTTCAATTTGTTATCATCTCCCTAAAGCCTCAAAGCTTTCCTTGTTGCGGCCTGTTTCATTCTTTTCACTACTTCAAACCACTCACAGCCTCTCACAGCTGCCCCCACTGTTTTTTCTGACGGGGGAAGGCAGCGTGGAGCTAATAAGCCAGGGTGTGACGACACACCTCCACAACGCTCTGAAACTTCCTGCTCTTTTTAGCTTTCCAGTTTTGTTAAATCTCCTTTTAAATTGTTTGCTGACACTCCATATGTACTCCACTTAATTTCTAGTTTGCCTGAAACCTGATATCTTGCTCCTACCTATGGCACTTTTCTTTTCACTACTGCTTTTTGTGATCAGTTGGCAACCCTTAGCTAAGCCATAATGCATTTCCCACTTTTCTTCCTGTGGAAAGCCATCAGTTTTTTCATCAAAACTCCCGTGGCTTTTACACAGTTTGGTATTCCCTTGGGGGAGAGCCAAACCATTGTGACTTCCTGCCCTTATTGTGCAGGTGTTTTCTCACTGCCCTGACCTACAACACCTTGAAGATGTGTATGTTTTTATTCATACTTCTCTGATGCCCTTTTGGCTACCTGAAACCACTAGTCATGTTATTTCCCACTCCTCTTTTGCATCCCAAGGCTGCAACCTGATACTTTGCTGGTGCCTATGCCTCTCACGCTTTCCAGCTACAAGAAAGCCGTGGTGGAGCAGGCTAATTGCTCTTTCATAACAATTTTGAAAACAACATTTAAAAGGGATGAAAGGTGGCCACATATTTTTGTTCATGTAGTTTTGTTCATAATCATTTGTTTACTTATAATCATGTACATTTATCAGCTCCCTGGAGCTGGCTTTTCACAGCTGGCCAAGCACTCCTTCAGCTTAAAGTTTTTTATCAGGCCCTGCCTGACCACATTTCGTTAGGCCCCGTGCAAATGCTAATATGGGGGCAAGGGTTTTTGTTTCTGCTTTAAACTCAGCAGGTCCTTTCTGGGTCCTGGCCAAGAGTGTTCGTCCAGCTTATGGAGAGCCATGCAGTAGCCAAGGATCCTTTACCAGAGATGGCCAAGGTCAGCCTGCAAGAAGCTCAACGCCTGTTCTGATGCTTGCCCAAAGCCTCCCAACTCACTGTCCTCCCCACAGCTATAATTCCAATACACGTTTATGCAAAGTAGTATTTTATTAAAGCCATGATAGAGCAGGAACAAGTTCACTGTCCAGAATACCTGGGTCAGGGTGGGCAAGGAATAATGTATTGCATTCAAACAGGACACTACCCAATAATCATGATTCGCGCCGAGCGGGCAGATCTCTGGGTTCGCACTCAAAAGCCTGAGAATCAACGTTCCCTAGAACAAAAACAATTAAAGCTTCACACGGTTACAGTTCATTATACTCCAAGCTAAGCAGCTCTCCCTCACACCTGTTAATCTTGCAGATAAGCGTTACCTAGCGTTCACAGACAGGAATGCATGACTCAAGACTATACACAGCGAAGACACGGCATGCGCAGATGCCTGGCAAGGCAGGGGGGTTTGGAACTACTGAGACACAGGTCTCCATGGCAGCTAGCTGACACTCACTCTGACATGGGGAGCCAACTTGTTTTCTTTTGCAATAGACTAAAAGATTATCAAAAAGAAAAAACACCCGTTCCTGAATATTTCCTGCAGAGGTTTTCAACAGGACTCCATACATCAGCATTTCTGTGCATGTGTCTATGATGTTGGAACCCTGTACCATCATCTACATTTTCCACCTCCATCACTTCTGTGTTTATTCTGCCTTTGCCTAAAGGAATCTGCCTACACTTTGCCTTGAACACTTTGAATAAACTATCTGATTCATCATGATAGCTGTGTCAACTCTGGTTGTTCCTCATGCCAAAGAACTTTCACCAGTGTGAACAACAAACCACAACTGTTGCACCCTCCACCAGATGCCATGGAACATCCTGTGGTCATGACTATCTGGGGGGTGGCTTGAAATATGTATTCAGTATCTTGTAATGATTGTATTATGTCTCATTGACCTGTGTTAAATTGTATTCAATCTTTGTGCTTGTCATACAACTTCTCAAACTATTGCGCTCCTTAACTCGAAGGCACTTCAAATGTCACAAAATTCACAACCACTGAAATCTGTCCTTCTCTAGATCTAGAAGCATTTAATGTCACCTTGCGACTTCAGCTATTGACCTGTATTGTTTTATAACATGTATGTACTTCTGGAGTGGCCTGGTTAGCCCGCAACAACTTTTGGGCCAATTCCAATGATGGTTTGTTTTGCTTAATAGCTGCCGCTTTATGTAATAATGCTACTTGTAGTGCACATGCTGTTAACAATGCTTCCAATCCTGTATTTTTTCCTCCACTCATCCAGGGTGGGTCTTTAACCCCCTCACCTATAAGCATGTTCCTTATCCATTTCAGGGTCGCTGTGCCTTTGGCAGCCTTCAACTCCCCTTCCATAACTGCCCTCAATGCATCTGAATCTGTAAATATGGGACATTGGGTTCAGAGGCGCAGAACATCTGAAAACCCTTTAGTCATTAGAAATTCTGGTTTTCATAGAAATATGCATGTATTGTTCTTCTGAGCTAGAGCAAACTATTGATAACTTATCTGCTGAAATTGAACAGTCCTTTAATCTCTCTAAGTCTACTACTTACTGCACTCAACCAGGAACCTTCCTCTCTGGCACAAGTTGTGCTTCAAAACTACTAGCTTTAGATCTCCTGACTGTGCAGTGAGGAGGTACTTGTACATTAATTCATGAATATTGTTGTTATTATGTATATGTAACCACCAACATTACTATTGGTATTGCCAGCATTTAATGGTATTTACAGCTCTTGCTGATGTTACCCCCTCCTCTTGATCATTAGATTGGTTGCTTCAATGGATTCCATGACAATGGCTGAGACCATTTATTGCACTTACTTTTACACTCCTCATTGGAGGCATCTTACTTTGTGTATGTATTCAATGCTTGCCAGCAGCTCTTTCTCTCTGTTGCCCCTCGCCTCAAGCTTATCCACTGCAAGTGGCTGTGACTTGGCCTTATGCTAGCTCAGTCGACTCAGAGGAGGAATCTGATGAAGATCAGACTCCTCTATTGGCTACAAATTAAAAAAAATAAAAGGGATGACATGTAGGAGGGCAGTACTGACTGCGTGGCAAACCTGCACGAGGGCACTGGTCTCCTGGCTGTTCTCCTGGAAAGGTTGGGAACCTAGGTATTAGGCTAATTGCACAAGGCAGATGGAATGTAGGAGCAATGTTGTTGGCTCTCCTGTGGCAAACCCAGGAGTGTTAACATTATTCCTGCATGGAGGACACATCTGCTGATGTGCTGAATTCATCGTGTGAAGCTACCTTGGCAAAAAGAATTTCACATTAAAACAATAAAAAAGGGATGACATGTAGGACAGCAGTGCAGATGGATTCTCCTGCCTGGATACTGGGAACCCGAAAGTGTTTGTGTGCTAAGAGAAGTCTGGTGATTACCTATGCAGTCAGTGTTGTGACCTTGGCACAGATAACAGAGAGCATACACACACACACACACACACACACATTCCTTAAGGATGCTAGAATGCTTGAAACTTTCCTCTACGCAGAGAGAAGGAGGGAGAGAGGAGGGGGGAGGAAATGGGGGAAAACTGAGCTTATAAATAAACGCTGAGAAGCCGAGAGGTTTCAGATC